>NC_082713.1:3165000-3447500 GCF_030144855.1 Hypanus sabinus
GCTTTACTGCAGAAGTCGCTGGACTGAAAGCTGCTGACTTTTCACTGCATCTTGCACCAAGAGGCACTGTGCGCTCAAACATTTCCTCCGGAATGCACAGAAGTAATGGATGTTGTCATTCAGATTGTCAATAAAATAATGGCAAAAAGTTTAAATCACCGTCAATTCCGTTTGTTACTGGACGAGCTGGAAAGCGCCTATTCTGATCTCCTGCTGCACAACAAAGTCCGGTGGCTGTCCAAAGGGGAGGTGCTGAAACGCTTTGTCGCGTGTCTGGAAGAAGTGAAAACTTTCCTGGGCAGCAAAGGGCTCACCTTTCCTGAGCTGGAACAGCCAGAGTGGCTGGAAAAGCTACACTTCATGGTAGACATGACAGCGCACCTGAACACGCTGAACACAGCTCTTCAGGGAAAAGGACGCACAGCCCTGCACATGTTGGAGGATGTTTTGGCATTCGAGCGCAAGTTGACAGTGCTTGCCAGAGATTTACAGAAAGGCACTTTGTCTCACTTCCCCAATTTGAGAGAGTTCAAACAAGGTCACGACATGATAATTTCGGAGTATTACATTCTGCAATCATCGCAATGCAAACATCGTTTGGGAAACGCTTCTGTGAGTTCAGAGAGGAAAAAACACATTATCCTTCCCGGTCACTCCCTTAAGCATCGATCCTTCCCTACTGAATACGACTGCATTGGCAGGTGTGAGTCAACCTGATCTTGAGATGGAACTGGCCGACATAGCCGACAAAGACATATGGGTGTCCAAGTTTAGACGCTTGACAGCAGACCTTGAAGATGTTGCCCGTCAGAAGGCCGTTCTTGCTCAGAATCACAAATGGAGTGATATTGAAAACCTTCCAAAACCGGACAAACTTGTGTTCGAAACATGGAATGCTATGCCCGACATTTATGTAAACATGAAAAAGTATGCGCTTGGAGTCCTGTCGATCTTTGGATCCACATATGTATGTGAGCAGGTGTTCTCCAACATGAACTTTATTAAAAACAAACATCGCGCACGCCTCACAGATGACAGCTTGCGATCCTGTGTAAAGATGAAGGTGACGTCATACAGCCCTGATGTGCAGACGCTGTGCGCTGAGGTCCAGGAGCAGAAATCCCATTAACCAAGTATGATAAATATTTTAATTGCCTATTATTTTATGTATATTCATATTTTTTCATTGTTCAGTGAAATAGTCCTTTTATTTTTCAGGCTGACAGCTGGCTGATGATATTTTTGGTTTGCTGCTGGCGGAAAATTTAAGTTCGGCGTTTTTCATAAATACAAGAAGGACTCAAATAGACATTGAGTATTTTACTTAAAAGTAACTTTCAACCCAACGTCTTTTTTTCGGAGTTCAAAATGTTTTTGTTGCATGCAGAAATGTAATTTCGTTTTCTCTGCAGGAGTTCATCAATTTCATAAATGCAACACATTATAGTTTGTTTATACATAGCATAAAGGCAAAAAAAACGTTGTATGCAGTGTTATTTCATTTTAAATGTCAAACGGGTTTTGCGGCTCCCAATGTTTTCTTTTCTGTGGGAAACGGGTCCAAGTGGCTCTTTCAGTGGTAAAGGTTGCTGACCCCTGACCTAGTTCATGCAGAACCATTAACCTGCCTCGACCCATTAACCTGCTCCAAGACTTATAACCCTCAATAACCCTCCCATCCATGCACCAATCCAAATTTCTCTTAAGTATTGAAATCAACCCTGTATCCACCACTTCCACAGGCAGCTCCACCACCCTCTGAGTGAAGTTCCTCTCATGTTCCTCTTAAACATTTCACCTTTCACCCTTAACCCTTGTCCTCTAGTTCTAGTCTTATCCAACCTCAGTGAAAAAAGCCTACTTGCATTACCCTATTTATACCTCTCATAAATTTGTATACTTTTATCAAATCCTCCATGATCTCTGGCTGCTCATTCTCCCGCTTAAGAATGCTGTAGGTTTTTGTATTCGTCTATGCACGTAATTAATAAAAATATTGAAAAAGAAAAGAATGCTGTAGATTTGATCCTGGCACCCAAGAGACAAAAAATCACTTGGTAATTTTATTTTTATCCACAAAACCTCTTTTCTATTCCCGGAACCAACAAATCCCCTACCACTATAGTTCACTTTTTCTACCCCCTTCCTTCCGAGCCACAGAACTTGATTCAGTGTCATAGACCTGACCACTGTGGCTTTCCTCTACTGGCTCATCACTCCCATCACTATCCAAAGTGTTAAACCTGTTGTTGAGGGGACTTGATTGTGAGTGGATAGGCCAAAAATAGCTTTAGTTGTGTTAAAAAAGCCTCGAGTGTCATTGGTGTCTGCTAGTTGTTGGATTTCCTGAGCTTTCTTCCTCCACCATTGATTTTCCAGGTTTTGGGTGCTCTTCTGGACTGCAGCCTTGCATTCCTGATAGCGCTTCCTTTTGGTAGCTGATTGTTGGTCTCAGATGTGAATACTGCTACTGAACAACTTTCCGGCTGCTGTCCAAATGTTGAGTGACTGAATCAAGTATTCAGCGCTTTCTTGCTGGTTCTTGACTGGGAGCTTCCAGCCATCACATTGCCTGCTTCCATTGCCCTCCCCCAATCACAGAAAGACTTGGAGATGTGGCCCACAAAGTGAAGATGCCTGTGCTTGTATTTGTTCAACATGTACTTGATGTTGCACTCCAAGAAGCACACGATACTTCACAAATCAACCAACTGATTCCAATGGCATGGAAACTGTGACGATTGGAGCTGATAGATTTGTTGCAGCCTTCATCTGCCTTCACAGCTGTTGAGTTCGAAGTAACTTTGTCCACCTGTTCCCATTGTCTTAAATGCACTGGAACATCTCTGGACAAGAGTCTTTCATGATTGTGACATCTGAACAGACACCAAAATGTTAGTGTACAAAGCGGTGGTGATCCCAATGCTCCTGTATGGATCAGAAACCTCGACAACATACCGATGACATCTGAAGGCACTTGAAAAGTTCCATCAATGCTATCTTCGAAACATCTTAAATAACAGTTGGAAAGATAGAAGAACCAACATTAACATGCTAAATGAAGCAAAAAGGAGCATTGAAGCCTACACCATCAAGAACCAACTAAGATGGAGCAGTCATGTTGTTCGGATGAAAGATGAGCGTCTGCTGAAACAAATCTTCTACTCCCAGCTGAAAAAAGGCAAATGTAACAGAGGCAGACAACAGAAGAGATTCAAAGATGCCTTAAAAGCCAACATGAAGAAATGTAACATCGACAACAACAATTGAGAAACCAATGCCAAGGACAGGAAACTCTGGCAAACCATCACCCGAGAAGGAACAGCAACTTTCGAAACCAACAGATGTGCAGAATTAAAAGACAAGAGAAGAAAATTTGTTGAGGAAATGGAAAGGTTGCAGAGAGACTTGGTCAGATTAGGAGAGTGGGCAAAGAAATGGCAGATGAGATACAATGTTGAGGAATATACGGTTGTACATTTTGGAAGAAGAAACAATCCGGTGGATTACTACTTAGATGGGGAGAAAATTCAAAAATCAGAAGTGCAAAGGGACTTGGGGGTCCTAGTGCGGGATACCCTAAAGGTTAACCACCAGGTTGGATTGGCAGTAACAAAAGCGAATGTTATGTTGGCATTCATTTCAAGAGGAATAGTGTATAAGAGTAAGGGGGTGTTGATGAGGCTCTACGGGGCACTGGTGAGACCTCATTTGGAATACTGTGTGCAGTTTTGGGCCCCCTATCTTAGAAAGGATGTGCTGATGTTGGAGAGAGTTCAGAGAAGATTCACAAGGATGATTCCTGGAATGCAGGGACTAACATATGAGGAGAGTTTGACGGCTCTTGGATTGCATTCATTAGCGTATAGAAGAATGAGAGGGGATGTAATAGAAACATTTCAAATGTTGAAAGGGTTGGACTGAGTAGATGTGCAAAGGCTGTTTCCCTCAGTGGGTGAGTCCAGGACAAGAGGTCACTGTCTTAGAATTAGAGGGTACCCATTTAAAACAGAGATGAGGAGAAATATTTTTAGTCAGAGGGTCGTGAATTTATGTAATTTGTTGCCACATACATCTGTGGAGGCCCAATCTTTGAGGGTGTTTAAGGAGGAGATTGATAGGTATCTAATTAGTCAGGGTATCAAGGGATACGGGGAAAAAGCCAGAAATTGGAACTAAATGGGAGAATAGTTTAGCTCATGGTGGAGTGACGGAGCAGACCCGATGGGCCGAATAGCCTACTTCTGCTCTTTAGTCTTGTGATCTTGTGAAAATGGAAAAAGAGGCAGCAACAACCAAAGCCCGATCTGCCATCTGGAACTACCTGTCCTGAATGCGGAGGAACTTGCAAAGCCAAGATTGGACTCATAAGCCACTTGAGAGCCCATAAGTAGATCAACGGAACAAATACCATCATCCTCGACTTCGAGGGTTAGCCATGACAATGACTGTGCACTGTCTGCTTATCCGTTTTCTCCCTTCTGATAGTCACCCAGTTACCTGTGTCCTGTATCTTGGGTATAACTAACACTCTGTATGAGCTCATCCAATTTCAGCTCCAACCCCAGAGCACAGCCTGTTAGAAGCTGTGTTTAAACCTAATTCTTTGTTATTGGATCTTGCCAAGTGTCTAATTATGCACAAATCATTGTTCCCTCGGGATTGTGGTGTGCCAAGTGTGCCAACTTCCCTTGCCTACTTCTTTTAAACTCTCCCACTACACAATTTGGTGTCTCCTTAGGACTGTGACATGCAAAATCCCATCTCATTCTTCTAAACTCCAGTGAGTATAGGCATGGAGTCATTAAATACTCCTAATCCATTACCCTTTCAATCCTGGAGTTATTCTTGTGAACTTTCTCTCCAATGTCAGCACATCCTTTCTTAGATAAGGGCCCAAAACTACACACAGACTCCAAGTGCAGTCTGCCTAATGCCTTAATTTCCCATCAAATTCTATTTGCAAAGTGGCCAGTGAGTGAGTAGGCTAGTGAAGGAGTGGAGCTTTGAGGCTTTGACTTGAGCGGCTTCGAAGAGAAGAGGCAGAGGACGAGTTTGTTCCCAGTTAGTTTTTACAATGCCTCCTGAGACGGTGATGTGCCTCTCCTGTGAGATGTGGCAGTCTTGGGGAACTCTTTTCTTGGAGGAAATTATCTTGTTGGTGAGCAGCATGTGATGGGAGTGATGTGTAAATGGTCGTGTTGGTGTGGGGATGGAGATCGGAGTGGTGTGGAGAAATGGTGCTGTTGATCAGGGGTATGTGATGAGAATCGTGTAAGGATATGTTGGTGTAGGTGAGCGGAATTATATGGGAAAGTTGTGCGGAAATATTGGTGCTGGTGTGGGACAGGTGATGGGATTGTTGGGAATTGGTGGTGTTTATGTGGGACAAGTGATGGGAATGTTGGGAATTGGTGTTTGTGTGGGACAGGTGATGGGAATGTTTTGGAGAAATGGTGTTTCATGTGGAGGGCAAGACATGGGAATGTTGTCAGGAACTGGAGGTGTTTATGCAGGAGGTGATTGGGTTGCTGGAGAGAAATGGTGCTGTTGGTGAACAGTATTTGATGGGAGAGTTGTGAGGAAATGCTGATGCTGGTGTGCGGCAGGTGATGTTGGTGTTGTGGGAAATGGTGTGTTGGTGTGGATATACTGATGGGAGTGTTCTGGGAAAATGGTAGTGATGGCGTGGAGCATGTGATGGGAGAGTTGTGAGGAAATGCTGATGCTGGTGTGCGGCAGGTGATGTTGGTGTTGTGGGAAATGGTGTGTTGGTGTGGATATACTGATGGGAGTGTTCTGGGAAAATGGTAGTGATGGCGTGGAGCATGTGATGGGAGAGTTGTGAGGAAATGGTGTTTTAAGTGTGCGGCAGGTCATGGGAATGCTGATCTTTGTGTGGGGCAGGTGATTGTAGTGTTATGGGGAATTGGTGGTGTTTTTGTGGGGCAACTGATGGGACTGTTGTTGAGAAATAGTGGTACAGGTGTGTGGGAGGTAATGGGGTGCTCTGGGGATATGGTGGTATTTGAGAGGGGGTGGAGATGGGAGTACTGTGGGGAAATTGTGCTGTTGGTTTGGGACAGGGATGGGGTTGTTGTGGGGAAATAGTGGAATACAAAGATAGGAGGAGGAGCAGGTAGTGTTGAGAAAACAGAGAGCCTGCAGAGAGACTTAGATAGTTCAGGGGAATGGACAAAGAAGTGGCAAATGAAGTACAATGTTGGAAAGTGTATGGTCATGCACTTTGGTGGAAGAAATAAACAGGCAGACTATTAGTTAGATGGGGAGAGAATTCAAAATGCAGAGATGCAAAGGGTCTTATGAATCCTTGTGCAAGATATGCTAAAGGTTAACCTCCAGGTTGAGTTGGTTGTGAAGAAGGCGAATGAAATGTTGGCATCCATTTCTAGAGGTATAGAATATAAGAGCAGGGATGTGATGTTGAGGCTCTATAAGTCACTTGGGAGGCCACATTTGGAGGATTGTGTGCAGTTTTGAGCTCCTTATTTTTGAAAGGATATACTGACACTGGAGAGGGTTCAGAAAAGATTCACAAGAATGATTCCAGGAATGAAAGGGTTACCATTTTGAGAAACGCCTGGCAGCTCGGGCTGTATTCCTTGGAGTTCAGGAGAATGAGGGGGAATTTCATAGAAACATTCCAAATGTTAAAAGGCCTGAATAGATTAGATATGGCAAAGTTATTTCCCATGGTAGGGGAGTCTAGGACAAGAGGGCACAACTTCAGGATTGAAGGACGTCCACTTAGAAATGAGATGTGGAGAAATTACTTTAGTCAGAGGGTTGTAAATCCGTGGAATTTGTTGCCACAAGCAGCTGTGAAGGCTAAGTCAATGGGTGTGTTTAAGGCAGAGATACGTAGGTTCTTGATTAGCTAGGGCATCAAAGGGTATGGCAAGAAAGCAGGGGAGCGGGGATGACTGGAAGAATTGGATCAGCCCATGATTGAATGGCAGAGCAGATTTGATGGGCTGAGTGGCCTACTTCTGCTCCTATATCTTATGGTCTAATGTTTGTGGGAGGTGATGGAGGTTTTGTGGGGATATAGTGATTTTGTGAGGTGCAGATTTAGTGAGTGTTGTGGGGACATAATGTTGATGGTGACTGGGAGGTGATGTGACTGTTTTGGGGAAATAGTGCTGTTTGTGTGGAGCAGGAGATGGGAGTGTTGTGGGGAAATGGTGGTGTTGGTAAATGGGAGTATATGGGAGATTAGTGGGGAAAGTTTGGTGTTGGTGAGGGGCAGATGATGGGAGTGTTTTAGGGAAAAGGTGTTGTTTGTGAAGGAGGTGATGGAATTGCTGCAGGTGGTGTTAGTGAGTGAAATGTGATTAGAGTGTTGTGGAAAAGATCATGGTGTTGGTGTGGGGGAGCTGATGGTAATGTTGTGATGAAATGGTGGTGTTGGTGTGGGGGAGCTGATGGTAATGTTGTGATGAAATGGTGGTGTTGGTGTGGGGGAGCTGATGGTAATGTTGTGATGAAATGGTGGTGTTGGTGTGGGGGAGCTGATGGGAATGTTGTGAGCAAATGGTGGTGTTGGTGTGGGGGAGCTGATGGGAATGTTGTGAGCAAATGGTGGTGTTGGTGTGGGGGAGCTGATGGTAATGTTGTGATGAAATGGTGGTGTTGGTGTGGGGGAGCTGATGGTAATGTTGTGATGAAATGGTGGTGTTGGTGTGGGGGAGCTGATGGGAATGTTGTGATGAAATGGTGGTGTTGGTGTGGGGGAGCTGATGGGAATGTTGTGATGAAATGGTGGTGTTGGTGTGGGGGAGCTGATGGGAATGTTGTGAGGAAATGGTGGTGTTGGTGTGGGGGAGCTGATGGGAATGTTGTGAGCAAATGGTGGTGTTGGTGTGGGGGAGCTGATGGTAATGTTGTGAGCAAATGGTGGTGTTGGTGTGGGGGAGCTGATGGTAATGTTGTGAGCAAATGGTGGTGTTGGTGTGGGGGAGCTGATGGTAATGTTGTGAGCAAATGGTGGTGTTGGTGTGGGGGAGCTGATGGTAATGTGATGAAATGGTGGTGTTGGTGTGGGGGAGCTGATGGGAATGTTGTGATGAAATGGTGGTGTTGGTGTGGGGGAGCTGATGGGAATGTTGTGAGCAAATGGTGGTGTTGGTGTGGGGGAGCTGATGGGAGTTTTGTGGGGTAATAGTGCTATAGGTGAGTGGGAGGCGATGGGGGTGTTGTGGGGATATGGTGGTGTTTGTGAGCAGGCAGGTGATGTTAGTGTTGTGGGAAATGGTTGTGTTGGTGTGGGTATTATGAGAAATGGTGGTATTTGAGTGGGGCTTGTGATGGGAGTGTGGTGGGGATATGTTTGTGTTGGTAAGTGGAAGAATATATGCGTGTTGTGGGGAAATGATGGTGTTGGTCTGCGGGATGTGATGGGAGTGTTGCGGAGAAATGACGGTGTTGGTCTGCGGGATGTGATGGGAGTGTTGCGGAGAAATGACGGTGTTGGTCTGCGGGATGTGATGGGAGTGTTGCGGAGAAATGACGGTGTTGGTCTGCGGGATGTGATGGGAGTGTTGCGGAGAAATGATGGTGTTGGTCTGCGGGATGTGATGGGAGTGTTGCGGAGAAATGATGGTGTTGGTCTGCGGGATGTGATGGGAGTGTTGCGGAGAAATGACGGTGTTGGTCTGCGGGATGTGATGGGAGTGTTGCGGAGAAATGACGGTGTTGGTCTGCGGGATGTGATGGGAGTGTTGCGGAGAAATGATGGTGTTGGTCTGCGGGATGTGATGGGAGTGTTGCGGAGAAATGGTCTTGTTGGTGAGCAGGATGTGATGAGAGTTTTGTGGGAAATAACGCTATTCATGTGGGACATGTAATGGGAGTATTGTGGGGTAATGTTGGTGTTGGTGAGCAGAAGTACATGGGAGATTTGTGGAGAAAGATTGGTGTCAGTGTTGGGCAGGTGATGGAAGTGTTGTGGGGAAATAGTTGTGTTGGCGTGTGGAATGTAATGGGGGTGTTGTGTGAAAATAGTGGTCGGTGTGGGGTGTGTGATGAGACTTGTGAGGAAATGTTGGTGTTGGTTTGGGGTAGGTGATGGGAGTGTAATGTGGATTGGTGCTGTTCATTGAACTGAACAGCTACATATTCATAGGTGTTACATTAAAATACAAACAAGCATAAGAAAGTTATACTGCCAGGAAAATAACAGTTCTGCACCCAAACCCAACACATTCCAATGTGACCTGAGGAAGTAACAGGGCCATTTTCACTGAAACCAGATCCTAAGCGGAATTCAGATTCTCAAATCTTTGCATTATTGTTCTGGCCTCTTGGTAGTTTTTTTGTTACGGCAACTCTATTGAATTTTTCAGAAAAATTTCAGCACCATACAGAATTATTTATATTTTGTAGAGGACAAAAACTGTCACAAACTTCTCCTAGACACAACAGCTTAGTAGCTGGTGTGAGTTTTGTGCATTCAGTTACAAACAGTGAAGCCCAATGTTCCATTCTATATAGCATTCTGCACATTGTAGCTCAGAGCACAAGACTGCATTGCTCTCTACAGCTCCAGCCTGTGTGACCTCAGCATGACAGTAGCTGAATGATACTCATGCTGATGCTATGTACTTTTATCTAGCTGAGCCTGACTCTTTAGGAATCATTGACATATAATCTTTGGCATGGATAGGCATATCATTTCTAATTCTCTTTCCTCTTCAGTTTGGCACAGCAGATGAGCTATTTCAGCATCTTCAAATTAACTGTGGGCTAAGTGTTAGTTTGTCTCTGTTGTCACTACAGAAGCACTTGAGTTCTATTGGCGGTGATTTGCCCTGGGATGACCCTGCAATATGATAGGCTGCTAACTCCACGTAACCCAGGCTGATGCCTGGTGAGCAGTGGTGAGGGACAGGAGACTACATGGAACACAGGGTAGAAATAACAAAGTTCAAAGTTCAAAGTACATTTATCATCAAGGTACATATATGTCACTATATACTACCCTGAGATTCATTTTCTTTCAGGCATTCACAGAAAATACGAAGAAATACAATAGAATCAACACACTAAGATCTACACAAAATCAACAAAGCTGGACAAACATGTCAAGTCAAGTCAAGTCGCTTTTATTGTCATTTCAACCATAACTGCTGGTACAGTACATAGTAAAAACAAAGTTACGTTCCTCCAGGAACATGGTGCTACATGAAACAGTACAAAAATTACACTAGACTACCTGAAACAACACAAAACTACACTTGACTATGTAAAACAACATTAGACTTCAGACCTACACAAGACTACATAAAGTGCACAAAACAGTGTAAGTGTAATAATTAATAAACAAGACAATAGGCACAGAAAAGTATATTATTATACTGCATATTATTACAGTATAATAATAAATGATGTAAATGTAAATGTAAGCAATGTAAACAATGTTTTAGCAGGAATTGAGAAAGAAATGAGCAAAAATTGCAAAAGGAGTGGAGGGGTGTGTGTGTGTGTGTGTGTGTGTGTGTGTGTGTGTGTGTGTGTGTGTGTGTGTGTGTGTGTGTGTGTGTGTGTGTGTGTGTGTGTGTGTGTGTGTGTGTGTGTGTGTGAGTGAGACTAGACTCTGGGAATTGAGGAGTCTAATGGCTTGGGGGAAGAAACTATTATACAGTCTGGTCGTGAGAGCCTGAATGCTTCGGTACCTTTTGCCAGAAGGCAGGAGGGAGAAGAGTTTGTATGAGGGGTGCGTGGGGTCCTTCACAATGCTGTTAGCTCTCCAGATGCAGCATGTGGTGTAAATGTCTGTAATGGTGATCAATGTGCAAGACAACAAACTGTACAAATATAAAAATAGAAACAAAATAGATAAAGTATAAATAACATTGAGAGGTTGACCTAAATGAGAAAAATCACAGTGGTCAGGTCTCTGACACTGAATCTGCCTCTGACTCAGAAGGGAATAGGGGAGAAGAGGCACATTGCAACGATAGGGAATTCTTTAGTTATTGGAATGGACAGGAGGTTCTGTGGGTGAGAACAAGATTCCCAGATGGTGTGTTGCCTTCTGGGTGCCATGGTCCAGGATATCTCAGATCGAGTTCTCAGCATTCTTAAGCGGGAGAGTGAACAGCCAGAAGTCGTGGTCAATGTAGGTACAGATGACATGGATAGGAAGAGTGATGAGGTTCTGCTGAGGGAGTTCAGGGAGTTAGATGCTAAGTTAAAGGACAGGGCCTCCAGGGTTGTGACCTCAGCATTGCTATCCATGCCATGTGCTAGTGAGGCCAAAACTAAGATGATTATACAGTTTAATACATGACTAAGGAGTTAATGTAGGAGGGGGAGTATAAGATTTTTGGATCACTGGGGTCCATTTCAGGGAATGTGGGACTGGTACCAAAGGGATGGTTTGCACCTGAACTAGAGGGGGACTAATATCCTAGCAGGATGGATTGTTAATGCTGCACAGTGGGGTTTAAACTAGAGTTGCAGGGGGATGGGAACCAGAGTGCCAGAACATTTAGTGGAGACGTTATGGAGGCAGATGTTGGTAAGACCTCAGACAAAGTTAGGAATTAAAATATTAAGCATGGTGCGACTTGTGCCCTGCGCTGTGTATGTTTCAATGCAAGAAGTATTGGAGGACAGGCAGATGATACTGCTGAAGATAAGGTAGCTGGTTTACAAACAGAGGCAATGTGTAGTGAGGAGAGGTTGTAGATAAGGCAAAATTGCAGTCAACAGGATGAGTTGCAATGTAAAAGGCAGACAAAATCGAATACAGGACTGCAGGTGCTACACCAGCACTATACATAATAAGGTAGATGAACTTGTAGCACAGCTGCAGAATGGTAGATACAAACTTGTAGGTATCACTGAATTATGCTGAAAGAAGATTATAGCTGGGAGCTTAATGTCCAAGGATACACACTGTAATGAAAGTTTAGGCAGGAATCCAGAGGTTGCAGTGTTGCTCTGCTAAAATATGAAATCAAATCATCAGAAAGAGGTGAATCATTTGGATAGAGTTAAGGAACTGCAAGAGTAAAAAGACACAGATGGGAGTTATATACAGACCCCCAAACAGTAAGGATGTGGTCTATGACATTGAAAATGTACACCAAAGGACAAAGTTACAATCGTCATAGGAGTTTTCAATATACAGGTAGATTGGGAAAATCATGTTAGTGCTTGATTCTAGGAGGGTGAATTTTTAGACTGTCTATGAGATGGCTTTTTAGAGCAGCTCATGGTTGAACCTACTTGAGAATCAGGTATTCTAGATTGTGTGTTGTGCAATGAAGCAGTATTGATTAGAGTGCTTATTGTAAAATAACCTTTTGGGACAAGTGATCATAATATAATCAAATTCACCCTGAAATTTGAGAAGTTTAAATCAGATACATCAGTACTACAGTGGAATAAATGGAATTACAGAGGCATGAGCAAGGATTTGGCCAGAATTGATTGGAAAAGAACACTGGCAGGGATGACAGCAGAGCAGCAATGGCTGAATTTCTGGGAGCAATTTAGAAAGCATAGGAATTATACATTCCAAAGAGGAAGAGGTATTCTAAACACAAGATGACAGAACCATAGCTAACAAGAAAAGCCAAAGCCAAAATAAAAGCCAAAGAGCTTTTATAACAGAGCAAAAATTAATGGGAAGTTGGGGAATTGGGAAACTTTCAAATACCAACATAAGGCAACTAAAAAGTCATTAAGAAGGTAAAGAGAGAATGCAAAAGTAAGCTAGTCAATAATATTAAAGAGGATACCGAACGCTTCTTCAGATAAATAAAGTGTAAAAGAGAGGTGAGAGTAGATATTGCTGGAGAGGTAGTAACGGGGGACACTAGCAATATGATGGAAGTTTCAGATGTCAGAGGTCATGAAATGTGTGAAGTTACCATAACTAGAGAGAAGGTTCTTGGAAAACTGAAAGGTCTGAAGGTAGGGAAGTCACCTGGACTGGTTGGTATACACCCATGGGTTCTGACAGAGGTCACTGAAGAGATTGTAGAGGCACTGTTAATGATCCTTTAAGAATCACTAGATTCTGCAATGGTTTCAGGAGACTGGGAAATCATAAAAGTCACTCCACTCTTCAAGAAAGGAGAGAGGCAGAAGAATGGAAACTCTAGGCCACTCAGTGGTTGGGAAGATATTGGAGTTGATTGTTAAGGATGAGGTCTCAGGGTACTTGGAGACACATGATAAAACAGGCCATAGTCAGCTTGGTTTTCTCAAGGTAAAATCTTGCCTAACAAATTTGCTGGAATTCTTTGAAGAAATAACGAGCAGGATAGATGAAGGAGAATTGGTTGATGCTGTGTACTTGGGTTTTCAGAAGGCCTTTAACAAGGAAATTGATAAGATTTATTCCGTGACTCCTACCAAAGAACTTTATAAGAAGAGAGTTGAGCTTCAAATGGAACATAGTTTACTATTATCTTCTTCAATTGAAAATCAATTAATTAGGACCAGGGCTCAATTTTATATTCACAGTGATCGTACTGGTAAACTGTTAGCTAATCAATTAAAGGCTATCTCGACTAACTGACAAATTATTAAAATTCGCAAACAAGACGGTAATTTAACTACTGATCATAAAGAAATTAATAATACCTTTCAAGCTTTTTATAAATCTTTATATCAATCAGAATTTGATGGTGACCAGTCCATGATAGATAATTTTTTTAACAATTTGAATATTCCTAAACTGATTGATGAAGACCATAGCCTGTTAGATGCTCCTATTTCTATGGTGGAAATAGGAGAGGCTATCTCATCAATGAATTCAGGGAAAGCTCCTGGTCCTGATGGTTATATAGTAGAATTTTTTAAAACTTTTTCTTCTTTGCGCTCTCCTTGGTTATGTGAAATTTTTAATGATGCATTTGCTAAGAAGATTACCTCAATCTTTTTATGAAGCTAATATTTCTCTAATTCTTAAAAAAGATAAAGATCCTACTTTATGTACATCTTATCGCCCTATATCACTATTAAATGTAGATTCTAAGATTCTTACAAAAATTTTAGCTATTAGATTAGAAAAAGTACTATCACAGATTATTTCAGAAGATCAAACTGGTTTTATGAGGAATCGGTATTCCTTTTTTAATGTTAGAAAATTGATTAATATAATTCATACTTCACCTCCCACAATCCCAGAATGTGTTATTTCATTAGATGCTGAAAAAGCTTTTGATAGAGTTGAATGGATATATTTATTTAATACATTGAGAAATTTTAATTTT
Source organism: Hypanus sabinus (assembly GCF_030144855.1). Classification (NCBI taxonomy): domain Eukaryota; kingdom Metazoa; phylum Chordata; class Chondrichthyes; order Myliobatiformes; family Dasyatidae; genus Hypanus; species Hypanus sabinus. The sequence continues at coordinate 3,179,253 of NC_082713.1, forward strand.
AGTCCTAACTTTATATCATGGATTAAATTAATATATCATAAACCTGTTGCTTCTGTTCTTACAAATAACTATAGATCCTCTTTTTTTCAATTATCTCGTGGTACGAGACAAGGCTGTCCCTTAAGTCCTTTATTATTTAATATTGCATTAGAACCTTTAGCTATTGCTATTCGTGAATCTCCTAATATTTTTGGTATTACCCGTAATGAGAAGTTATACAAATTATCACTTTATGCTGATGATTTGCTGTTATATATTTCTGACTCTGATAGGTCTATTCCCGCTATTTTATCCTTGTTGGTTCAATTTGGTACTTTTTCTGGTTATAAACTAAATTTAGATAAGAGTGAACTATTTCCTTTAAATGCACAAACTTTATTGAGTGATAGGATACCATTTAAAGTTGTTACTGATAACTTTACCTATTTAGGTATAAAAATTACCAAGAAATATAAAGATTTATTTAGACTGAATTTTTTACCTATGCTTCATCAAATTCATCAACTTACTACAAGATGGTCTCCTTTGTTTTTATCATTAATTGGTCGGATTAATGCTATTAAAATGATGATTTTACCGAAATTTTTATACTTATTTCAAGCTCTACCAGTTTTTATTTCTAAATCTTTTTTTGATAACATTGATTCAAAAATTTCCTCATTTGTGTGGCAAAATAAAAACCCTAGGTTAAGTAAAAAGCAATTACAAAAATCTAAAAAAGATGGTGGTTTAGCTTTACCCAATTTTAGATTTTATTATTGGGCAAATAATATTCGTAATTTAATGTATTGGAAACTAGATTTGGATTCACCACTGTGCCCACAGTGGGTAAATTTGGAATGTAATGAGGTAAAGGGATAATCTCTATTCTCTGTTCTTGGTTCTTGTCTTCCTGCTGATTTAGTTAAATTTAATAAACAAATATCTAATCCTGTTATTAAACATACATTACAAATTTGGTTTCAATTTCGTAAGTTTTTTACTTTGAAAAACTTTGTTCTTGATAGCCCTATCTTGCTTAATTTCTTTTTCAAACCCTCTTGGACAGATCAAGCTTTTAACATATGGAAAAGGAAAGGTATAAAATGTTTTCGTGATCTCTTTTTTGAAGATACTTTGATGTCATTTGACCAACTTTCCAACAAATTTGAATTACCTAAATCTAATTTTTTCAGATATTTACAAATTAGAAATTTCTTACATAAAGTTTTACCATCTTTTCCTAATTCAACTTTGGCAGACTTTACAGATTTGATTTTTACCTTTAATCCTTGTCAGAAGGGATTAGTAGCTTTTACTTATAATATGATTATGAAGATACAACCAGAAATATCAGTTAGAATTAAACAAGAACGGGAAAAAGAACTTCGATATAATATATCAACAGATAAATGGGAAAAAATTTTGCAAATGGTTAATTCTTCTTCTATATGTGCTAAACATGCTTTAATACAATTTAAAATTGTACATAGAGCTCATATGTCTAAAGATAAACTTGCTCGATTCTATTCTCATATTAACCCTCAATGTGACAGATGTCATTCGGAAGTGGCCTCATTGACCCATATGTTTTGATCATGTCCCACTTTACACAATTACTGGAAGGACATATTTACTACTATTTCCTCAATTTGGAATATAGATTTACAACCTCATTTTATTACTGCAATTTTTGGCATACCAAATGAAGATGGTAATCAGTTTTCCCCTTCAATCAGACGAATGATTGCTTTTGTAACATTAATGGCCAGAAGGTCTATATTACAAAACTGGAAAGAAGTAAATCCTCCTACCACGTCTCAATGGCTTTTTCAAACTATTTCTTATCTGAGCCTGGAAAAAATTAGAAGCACTATTTTTGACTCATCAATTAAATTTGAAGAAACTTGGAGACCGTTTATTCGACATTTTCATATGAATTAATTTGGCCCTTTCCAGACCTTCTTTCTGCTTTTTCATGTTCAGGTATGGAGTTCCGGAGTTTGTTGACACTATCATATACTTGTAAACTATTATTATTGCCCATGTTAGTTTAGTTTAGAGTTTTATTTTTCTTAATATATACTTTTTTTTCACATATTTTCAAATTTTTTTTTCTTTCTCTTTTTTAATGGTTATTTTTGTTTTTTTTTCATATATAATCATATGGACTTGATTGATTAAGGTATTTTCTTCTGTTGATGTTTAATAGGATATTGTTATCTTATTATCAACGTGATTTCAAGTCTATTGTATTCATAATTTACTCATTATTATGTTGTTTTTTTTGTGTATATATGAAAATCAATAAAAAGATTGAAAAAGAAAGAAAAGAAGGCCTTTAACAAGGTGCCACACACGAGGCTGCTTAACAAGCTATGAGCCCATGGTATTACAGGAAAAATTCTAGAATTGATAAAGCAGTTGCTGATTGTCAGGAGGCAAAGAATGGGAATAAAGGGAGACTTTTCTGATTGGCTGCTGGTGACTAATGGTGTTCCACAGGGGTCTGTGTTGGGCTTTATTCTTTTTACGTTATATGTCAATGATTTGGATGCTGGAATTATAGCTTTATTGCAAAGTTTGAAGACAATATGAAGATACGTGAAGGGGCAGGTAGTTTTGAGGAAGTAGAGAGGCCACAGAAAGATTTTGATAGATTAGGAGAATGAGCAAGGAAGTGGTAGATGGAATACAGTGTCAGGAGTGTCAGGAATACAGGTCATGCACTTTGGTAGAAGAAATGAAATGGCTGACTATTTTCTAAATGGAGAGAAAATGCAAAAAACTGTGATGCAAAGGGTCTTGGGAGTCCTTGTGCAAGATACCCTAAAGGTGAATTTGCAGGTTGAAATTGAGGTGAGGAAGGCAAATGTGATGTTAGCAGTCATTTCAAGAGGACTAGAATATAAAAGCAAGGATGTAATGTTGAGACTTTATAAAGCACTGGAGAGGCCTCACTTGGAAGAATTGTGAGCATTTTTGGGCCCCTAATCTGAGAAAGGATGTGCTGAAACTGGAGAGAATTCAAAGGAGGTTCAGAAATATGATTGCTGGATTGAATGCTTGTCATATGAAGAGCGTTTGATGTCTCTGGCCCTGTATGAACTTGAATTCAGAAAAAAGTGGGGTGACCTCATTGAAACCTACCAAATTTTTAAAGGCCTCAGTAGAGTGGATGTGCAGAGGATGTTCCCTATGCTGAGAATGTCTAAGACCAAAGGACACAGCCTCAGAATAGAGGAGTATCTGTTTAGTATGGAGATGAAGAGGATTTCTTTAACCAGAGAGTGGTGAATCTGTGGAATTCTTTGCCACAGGCAGCTGTAGAGGCCAAGTCTGTATGTATATTTAAGGCAGAGGTTGTTGGATTGTTGATTAGTCAGGGTATGAAGGGATATGGGGAAAAGGCAGGTGATTGGGGATGAGATGAAGAATGGATCATCTATGGTGAAATGCCTGAGCAGACTCCATGGGCCAAATGACCTAATTTTGCTCCTATATTTTTTGGTCTTATGGTTCAGGAGCCTGATGGTTGTATGGTAATAAATGTTCCTGATACAATCTGGTGGTATATAGAATATCTGTTCTAGAACTTGTGGAATCAGTTCAATGTTGAGGTGATTGAAGTTATCCACTCTATTTCTGGAGCCTGATAGTATCAATCCAGTGGCACTCTAGATATCTAGCAGAGTATTCCATGGTACCATGGCCAGTAATGATTGCCCACCAATACTATAGAAGTGATAACTTGGCATTTTGTTGTGTTTGGAATCTTATTGTCATTTATTTACATATCGCTAGTGATTAGATGTCAGAAAGGAACGTTCTGTTAAATGTGGAGCACTGCCAAACATTCTGATAATTTAATAATGCACATATCTGAGCTATCACTTTACCTTTATGGATTTGTTTCTGAAGTGCCAATAATGGTAACTATCTTCGGAGACATTTCTGCATCAATAACCAATGCCTTGTTTCATTCTTCAATGGTGGATCTAAAAAATGACCTGATGGATCCTCATACTTAACATGTGAATGCTGAAAGTCTTATGTTTATGTCAGGCCTTTTGCAAACCTCAAATGCTCCTCAGACAAGGCTGTTTGTTTCCTGGTGGAGTCAGTGTTGTGTGTAGAAATGATGCAGCCAGAAAGAAATAATAATTATAAACAAATAAACAATCCATAAATATTGAGAACATAAAATGAAGAGTCCTTGAAAGTGAGTTTATAAGCTGTGGGAATATTTTAAAGATGGGGCAACTAAATATGTGTGAAGCTATCTCCTTTGGTTGAAGAGTTGGTGGTTGAGGGGTAACAACTGTTCCTGAACCTGATGGTTTGGGTCCTGAGGCTCCTGAACCTTCTTCCTGATGGCAGCAGCACGAAGAGAGCATGTCCAGGGTGGTGGAGGTCCATGATAATGGATGCTGCTTTCCTGTGACCATTTTTCTTGCAGATGTGCTCAGTGGTGAGGAGGGCTTGACCCATGACGGTCTGGGACATATCCACTACTTCTTGTAGGATTTTCCATTCAAGGCCATTGGTGTTTCCATATCAGGCTGTGATGCTAGAGTAGACTGCATCCCATTCAATATACTGTACAAAAAGAGATGCCTCTCACAATGCACAATAAGATACGGGAGCTGAATCAGGCCATTAAGTCCATTGAGTCTGCTCCGCCATTCCGTCATGGCTGATTCATTATCCCTCTGAGCACCATTTCTCCTACCTTCTCCCTGTAACCTTTGATTTCCTGACTAATTAAGAACCTATCAGCTTCCACTTTAAATATACCCAATGGCTTGGCATCCACAGTTGTCTGTGGAAATTAATTCCACTGATTCTTTGGCTAAAGAAATTCTTCTTATCTGTTCTAAAAAACTTGCATTATTTTAAAATTCATGTTCTCTAACAAGGGATATCCTTGTATTCTGAGGATGTATCTCTGGTTGATATTGCACAGGTTTACACAGGCTGTCACTGCAGACTATTATAGACAGATAATATGTAAATCACAAACACGAACAAATCTGTAGATGCTGGAAATCAAGAGCAACACATAGAATACTGGATGAACTCAGCAGGTCAGGCAGCATCTTTAAAAAAGAGTTAACAGTTGATGTTTCAGGCTGAGACCCTTCTTTAGGACTGAGTAGGATGGGGAAGATGTCATAATGAAAAGGTGAGAGGAAGGGAAGGAGGCTACCTGGAAGGTAAAGCCAGGTGTGTGGGAACAGTCAAGGGCTGGAGAAGAAAGAATTTGATAGGATAGGAGAGTGGACAATTGGAGAAAGGGAAGGAGGAGGGGATCCAGTAAGAATAAGAGGCAGGTGAGAAGAAGTAAAATGTCAGAGTGGTGAATAGAGGAAGTGTGTGGGGTGGGGGGTGGAATTTGTTCACCAGAAGGAGAAATCAATATTCCTGTCGTCAGGTTTGACACTACAAGACAGAATATTTGGTATTGCCCTTCACCCTGAAGGTGGCCTCATCTTGACACAAGAGAAGGCCATGGATTGACATGTCAAAACAGGAATGGGAATTGGAATTTAAAATGTTTAGCCACTGGGAAGTCCCACTTGAGGCAAATGGTGAAGAGGTGCTCGATGACTAATGACCACACAGGCCATACGGGAGCACCGAACACAATAACTAAGTAAGATATTGTTATTTGAAGTACGGCCAATACTTGACAGTTGACATCTGCTACTTTCTGTGTATTTGTGGACATGACTTGTTGGCTCCACTTGCCCTTAGACTGTGTTGGCCCATGACACAAATGACATATTTCACTGTATGTTTATATACATGTGACAAATAAAGGTCATCACTAATTCTAACTGATTAAGGCACATGGTCGACAGGCCAAATATGTTGAGCAATTCAATGGCAGAGCAATTGAATGTCAATTATCTTTGAAGGAGAGGTGCACAATCAGAATGGCAGTACTAAGGAAGTGGCACATTGTTAGAGGGTTGGTACAAGGGATGGACAGAGTGGACAGCCAGGTGCTTTTACTCAGAGTCAAAACAGCTAATAGGTTGAGGAATAATTTTAAGGTGATTTGAGAAAAGTATAGGGGGAATGTCAGAGGTAGATTTTTTACACAGATTGGTAGTTATGTGGAACACTCTGCCAGGGGTAGGGATAGAGGCAGGTACTTTAGGAGTATTTAAGAAAATCTTAGGTAAGCACACAGATAATAGAAACATGGAGGGTTATGGAGGAGGGAAGGGCTAGCTTGATCTTAGGGTAGGCTAAAAGATCAGCACATCATTTTTGGGCTGAAGGGCTGGTATAATGCTGTAGCACTGTACTCAGTAACCATTTTATTAGCTACTCCTTATTGGCCTTTATTGCAAAGGAAATTGAGTACAAGAGCAAGGAAATCCTCTTGCATCTGTACAGAGCCCTGGTGAGACCACACCTGGAGTATTGTGTACAGTTTTGGTCTCCAGGGTTAAGGAAGGACATCCTGGCTGTAGAGGAAGTGCAGCGTAGATTCACGAGGTTAATTTCTGGGATGTCCAGACTGTCTTACGCAGAGAGGTTAGAGAGACTGGGCTTGTACACGCTGGAATTAAGGAGATTGAGAGTGGATCTGATTGCAACATATAAGATTATTAAGGGATTGGACAAGATAGAGGCAGGAAATATGTTCCAGATGCTGGGAGAGTCCAATACCAGAGGGCATGGTTTGAGAATAAGGGGTAGGTCATTTAGGACAGAGTTAAGGAAAAACTTCTTCTCCCAAAGAGTTGTGGGGGTCTGGAATGCACTCCCTCGGAAGACGGTGGAGGCCAGTTCTCTGGATGCTTTCAAGAAGGTGCTAGATAGGTATCTTATGGATAGGGGAATCAAGGGATATGGGGACAAGGCAGGAACCGGGTATTGATAGTAGATGATCAGCCATGATCTCAAAATGGCGGTGCAGGCTCAAAGGGCCAAATGGTCTACTTCTGCACCTATTGTCTATTGTCTATTGTCTAGTGAAGTGGCCACTGACTGTACTGTATATTCAAGGTCTTTGCTGCTGTAGCCCCTCCACTTCAAGGTTCAATGTGCTGCATGTTGAGAGATGTTCTTCTGCAAACCACTGTGGTATTGCATGGTTGTTTGAGTTCCTGTCACTTCCCTGTCTGCATGAACCAGTCTGGCCACTCTCCTCTGACCTCTCTCATGAAGAAAGTGCTTTTACCCACAGAACTGTTATACATTTATTATTTCAGTAATACTGTAAATTACTGTATAATTAAGCATTCTTGTTCATTTCCGACAGCCCAATCAGCAGTAGCAGCAGCAGGCCACAGTGATCAGGTTTTTTACAGGTTAGCGATGCTTGTTTAAATGTTACTGAAGGGACAAGCAGGGCGGCCATTATTGGGAGCAGGTCAATGGTGAGAGTAGGAGTGTCAAAGGAGGCTTTGGCTCGAAAGAGGCATTGGCTCTGGGTAAGCTTCTGTAAAGGTTCCCTTGTTTTCTCTCTCTTTCTGTACCTAGTGTAGTAAATGGATGCTGTGTGTTCTTCATGCCGGATGTTGAAGTCCTGGGAGACCCAGAGTCTCCTGGGGAACTACATCTGTGTGAAGAGTTCCGACTGCAACTCCTTATTAGGGATCTGGAGCAGCAGCTGGATGACCTCGGCCTGTACAGGAGAGTGAGGACATTATTGATCAGTCACAGGGAGGTAGTCACCCTGAATTTGCAGGAGGCGAGTAGCTGGGTGACTGTCAGGAGAAATGGAAATAGGCAGTTACTGCAGTTATCGCAGAGGCATTCCCCTCAATAATAAGTATACTGTTTTGGATATTGGTGTGGGGGATGACCTCCCAGGGGAAGGTCACGGGGATGGGTTACTGGCACTGAGCATGGGTTCATGATACAGATGGGAAAGGGGAGCGGTAGTGATAGGGGACTCAGTAGTCAGGGGAACAAACAGGAGAGTCTGTGGACGTGAATGGCACACCCAAATGGTAAGTTGCCTCCCAGGTGCCAGGGTCAGATTGCATCCACATTTTGGAGAGGGGGGAGAGCAGCCAGATGTCTTGGTACATAATTGGTACCAATGACATAGGAAGGAAAAGAAAAGAAGTCCTGAAAAGTGAATTTAGAGGTCTAGGTAGAAAGCTGAGAAGCAGGACCTCCTGGTAGTAATTTCTGGATTGCTGCCTGTGTGGGTAGAAACCAGATGATTTGGTAGATAAATGTGTGGCTGAGAAGCTGGTACAGGGGGCAGGGCTTCTGTTTTTGGATCATTGGGATCCCTTTTGGGGGAGGTATGACCTGTTTGAAAGGGACGGGTTGCACCTGAGCCTGAGGGGGACCAATATTCTCGCAGGCAGGTTTGTTAAAGCTGTCGGGGAGGGTTTTAAATAATTTGGCAGGAGGGGACGGAACCAAAATGAAGGAACCCAGGACAGGACAGATGGTAAGAAAAGCAAAGATAGCATACAATCAGACTGTCAGGAAGGGCAGGAAGATGAAAGGACATAATTACAGCCAGCAGAGTGAGAATCAGTGCATTGGGGATCCAGAATCAGAAAGGGTAGCAAATACAGTACTAAAAGTGTTATATCTCAATGTACAGAGTATGAGAAATAAGGTGGATGATCTTGTTGCACTATTACAGGTTGCTAGGTATGATGTTGTGGCCATCGCTGAAGGATGATTGTAGTTGGAAGCTGAATGTCCAAGATTAGACGTTATATTGGAGGGATAGGAAGGTAGGCAGAGGGGATGGAGTGGCTCTGCTGGTAAGGAATGGCAGCAGATCAGTCAAAAGGCATAACATAAGATCAGAAGATGTTGAATCCTTGTAGGGTGAGTTAAGAAACCGCAAAGGTAAAAGCACCCTGATGGCAGTTATATACAGCTCTCCTAACAATAGGTGGTATCTGAACCGGAGATTACAATAGGAAATGGAAAAGGCATATCAAAAGGGCAATGTTATGTTAGTCATGGGAGATTTCAACATGCAGGTCATTTGGGAAAATCAGGTTGGAAATGGACCTCCAGAGAGTGAGTTTGTTGAATGCCTATGAGATGGCTTTTTAGAGCAGTTTGTCATTGAGCCTACCAGGGGATCAGCTGTACTGGATTGGGTGTTATGTAATGCAGGGTTCACCAACCTTTTTTGCACCATGGACTGGTTTAATATTGACAATATTCTTGCAGACCAGCCAAGGGGCGGGGGGGGGGCAACTATATGGGTGTTAATATTGTCGGGAATATAGGTGGTAAGTCAACTATAAGTCACTTATAAATGGCTAATGCACTCAATTTCGTTTCTAAAAGGGTTTATCTTACAAATTTAATATTAAACGCACAGCACATATTTTCCTCACATGAACATAGTGAAAAGTCAATTATAACTCACTTATGTCAATAGCATCATAACATTTTAAATAACATTTGGATATTAAACACACAGCACATACTTCCCTCATATGAACTTATAAAATTATTGCAACACACCAGTGAGAGGACAAGGTTCTGGCACTGGAGAGGCTCCAGAGGAGATTCATGGGAATGAAAGGGTTTACATATGAGGAGCATTTGATGGCTCTGGGCCTGTACATGCTGGAGATTAGAAGAATGAGGGGGAATCTCATTCAAATCTATTGAATATTGAAAGGTCTAGATAGAGTGGATATGGAGAGGATGTTTTCTATTTTGGGGGAGTCTAGGACTAAAGGACACAGCCTCCAAATAGAGGGATATCCATTTAGAACAAAGATGAGAGGAATTTCTTTTACTGAGGGTAGTGAATCTGTGGAATTTGTTGCCACAGATGACTGTGCAAGCCAAGTCATTGGGTATATGGAAGGTGAAACTAAGTTTCATAGGTTCTTGATTAGTCACGACTTCTTCCCATATCTACTCTGTTCTGAATTGAATGCAAATGTCTTCCTTTTATGGCTCTATCCCAATGCTGCTGCCGCTGTTGATTTATCCTTCTCCACACGATGCTCTTCCCCTCTGATTTTGATAGTTTAATATGGACCTCTACAGATCCTTTTTTGACTGCTGCTTTTGCCAGCTTATCTGCTGTCTCATTTCCCAAAATACCCAAATGTGCTGGAACCCACATGAATGTGATATTTTTGCCTTGTCTAGCCAGTCTTGAATTTGCAAACAGGATTTCATAAAGCAGATCCTTGTGTCCTGTAGCTGTACCTGCCTTAATGCTTGCAAGGGCCGATACAGAATCGCTACATATCACAATATTATTACAATCAACCTGCTCACTCCATTCTAGTGCTAACAATATGGCAAACATTTCAACTGCATAAGCACTCAAGCAATCCGGCGTTCTCTTGCTAATTTCCACTCGGTAACTTGGCATAACAATTGCAGACCGTGTTATACCCGTTTCTGGATCCTTTGATCCATCCGTAAAAATCTATATGTCTTTATATTTACATTCCCTATTCCTATGATATTCACTGAGTATATCAGCCGTTTGATTACTGCATTTAATCTTAAGCAATTCCAAATCTGCAGAGGGATTTTCTAATACTCAGAAAGATCTGACAGGCCACTGAGTCAAGTGTTCAAGGTAGGGAGGGTTTTTATGCAGGTGGAGCTGGTGTTGGCCCCTGTGCAGATGGTTACACTCACAGATGCCTGCCTCCATATCTGTGACAGGGCCCTCTTCCCCTATCTGTGCTTCATTGATGAGGTGCATTGGAAAATAACCCCAAAAATACGTTCAGGGTACTGCCCACGTGGTTATGAGCATCTCTTCTCATATCAGTGCCTTCTGCTTATGCAGCTGGAGCAGGTTGGTTTATTTTGAGGGCCATTATTATACCATCCTGTGGGCTATGGGCCACCTGAGGTTCCGTGCCTGTATGGAGTTTGGGCGTGTAAATCGAGGGGCAAGTAGCTCTGCCTTAGAAGCACAGGGTGATACCACTGGCCCTTCTCCTTCTGCCTGCCCATCCCATAGTCCCCCTCCCTCTTGCTCCCACTGTGCCATCAGCAGTGGATGGGGAAGAGCCTGTGGTCAGATCTGTTAGGTGAGGAGTGAGGTAGTCACGTTGGGTGTAGATGATAACTGCTTGGAAGGTGATGAGAGCATTGGGCACAGTGGGGGGGGAAGAGGGGACTCTTTTGAATCCGAGATGGCAGACATCCTCAACCCCAGCACTGAGACACTACCCGTTTCTCTGGAAGAGATCCGGCAGTTCGTAAGGAGAGTTTTCAAGGCCCAGTTGGCCACAGATTAATGGTCAGGTGTGCAAGGAGTTGTTCAGTCTATCCAGACTATCTTTCAAAAGAAGGGGAAGGGAATTGAAGTGATCTGTAAGGAGAGCTGCCAATTTTAAGATGGCAAAGATGGGAGAGGGCTCGAAGGAGATCTCTGTTCCTTTTCCCAGGGGCTCTGGTGCCCGGTCTCAATAAGATGCACTAAGTGTTGCAACCCTTAATGCCATTGGTGGAAGGTGGTTCTCTGCAAATTCCATCATCTCTCTGTCCTCCGGGATGGGGAATATTTGGTGAGCCGCTTGCAGGAAACCCGCACCAGTTCAGGAGATTAATCCACCTGGCTCCTGGAATGGCGAAGCAGGGTGGGGGTCCACATGAGCCACTTCAGCTCCAGTTACAGTGGGGTGGCCATTTTTTGGCCTTTTCTTCCAGCCAGAATTCAGGAATTTGTGCCAGGCCTTCTGCTTCACTTCACTGGGCACCTGGATGGTGTGCCAACTCATCTTGTAAATGTGAATGTGCCTGAGCCCAGCCCGACTTTGCTGGGAATGGGGACGAATTTATTCAAGTCCAGTGTAGTCAAGTCAAGTTGCTTTTTATTGTCATTTCAACCATTTCAACTGCTGGTACAGTACACAGTAAAAACAAAACAACGTTCCTCCAGGACCCTGGTGCTACCTGAAACAACACAAAACTACACTAGACTCCAGACCAACATGGGACTACATAAAGTGCACAAAATAGTGCAAGAGAGTACAATAATTAATAAACAAGACCATAGGCACAGTAAAGGGCAAATTACAATATAATAAATTTTGTAAATGTAAACAATGTTTTAGCAGGAATTGAGAAAGAAATGAACAAAAATTGCACAGGGAGTGGAGTAGTGTTCAGGTGTGTGTGTGTGTGTGTGTGTGTGTGTGTGTGTGTGTGTGTGTGTGTGTGTGTGTGTGTGTGTGTGTGTGTGTGTGTGTGTGTGTGTGTGTGTGTGTGTGTGTGTGCGTGTGCGCGCGCGTGTGTGTGTGCGTGTGTGTGTGCGTGTGCGCGCGTGTGTGTGTGTGCGTGTGTGTGTGTGCGTGGGCGTGTGTGTGTGTGTGCGTGTGCGTGTGTGTGTGTGTGTGTGTGTGTGCATGTGCGCGCGCGCGTGTGTGTGTGTGTGTGTGCGTGTGTGTGTGTAACAGTGAAAAATCCCTCAGTTTGGAATGCCCATCCCAGGGCGACTGGGTGAAGAGGAATTTGGAACAGTGGACTGGCGCAGAAAAGCTTCCATCTGTTCATGACTGCCATGCAGATGGCACTGAGGTTTTTAACACCTCAAGGACTTCCCTCCCTACCCACCCTTTTTTCCTCTCACATCCCATCTCGTATCTGAACTGTTTCTTTTTGACCGTTTGTTGGCATTTCGCTCGGTGTAGACTGTAATATCCCAGTGGTAGTTTTGAATTCTGACCGCATCATGGCTGGTGAGGCTCTAATCTGGCTCCACTGCGCGCCCCCCCCCCCCCAACCCTAGTGCCATTGGCTGTGGAAGTCGGGGTTGGGCACAGGGCGAATGCTGGTGAGGGGTGGGTGGGTGGGTTCAGGTGGTGGGGATGAAGACGAAGAAGAAAAAGCATCTGAAGGCTTCTCCCCCAGAGAAGGAACAGGCTGCTGCTGTTGAACTGAGCCCGGAGAGTCCCGTGGCTCCTGAAATCCACAAGAGCCTGGGGAAGTCAGGGAGGGGAAGTTTTGTCAAGACTGAGGATGCCTCTGAAATGGAGGTCAGCGTGTCTCAGTGTTTACGTGGTCTGAAACGGTGGAGGGATATATTCATAGAAGCTGGGAATAGGGGCGGGATTTACCCTGGTAATGACCGTATGTGTGGAGTATGTTCCTCCAGAGCTTGAGGATAGCCCTGTCATACAAGGGCCCTCTGCTGGGGAGACACCTCTGGCACATGCGACTCCTCTGTAGAGGGGCCATGTGAGGAAGTGGACTTCACTTCATTTGAGACTGCATGTTCAGGGCGTTTATTCCTTGCGGACGGGCGGAGCGCTGTAGAATAGGGGTCGCCTTTGGGTATAGGGTCACCAGTGGGGTTAGTTTCCTAGATGGTTGGTTCAATTGAAATCAAGTGCCCTGCTGAGGAAGGTTTAGTCCATGAGCAACCCCGGATCACCATTCTGTGCCATGAGTCAGAGGGAGTGTGTCCCAAGGGAGGGAGGGGAGTCTTCTGGTGCTGATTCCAGGGAGGATGACCGGGGTGAGGGGATGGATATGGCCCAGCAGACTCATATCCTGGGTGGGGGAGGAATTCTGGATCCAGAGGTAGCAGAGCCTCCCTCTGTCACTGGTCCTCGGGATGGGGTAGAAGCCAAGGTCAGGTTGCCTGTTAGGGCGATGGAGGGAATGAGGTGGTCACACTCATACAGTCGATGACGGCTTGGAGGGTGGCAAGAGCTCTGGATATGGGGAGGGGGAAGAGGAGGACTCTTCTGGAGCTGAGATGGCAGACATGCTCAATCCCAGTCTTGAGTCACAGTCTGTCTCCATGGAGGAGATTCGGCAGTTTGTGAAGGACTACTAGAGGAAACCTTTCAAGGCCCAGCTGGCCTCTGATCGCTGGTCAGATCTGCAAGGGGTCATTCAGTCTATCTGCACGATCCTCCAAAAGAAGAGGAAGGGAGTTGAAGTGACCATAAGGAGAGGTACCAGTTTACGAGACTGCTGTAGTCCCTGGAGAAGGGTTGTAGGGTGAAGGCGGGAGAGGGCAGGCCCTGTTTGACTATGCTCAGGTTCTGGTTGCCCTTCTCACATACGGGCACCCAGTACGGAAGGGGTGGGTCATGAGGAAGATCTACTGGTGGGTGTGCTCCTGGGACTGGCCGAGATGGGTTTAGGCTGCAAAAAGTCGAAGGTTTTGCCAGGGCCAACAGTCTGTCCCCCTTCTGGGGATACGTTTATGCCCTGATGTCCTTGGAGAGGGAGGACGCGGTCACCATGGGTACAGTGGGAGATTTCCGAGAGTGGTGTATTAACTGGGTATTAACTATTTTATAGACTGTCATAATCATATTTTAATTTAAATTATACATTGTCTTGTAAATAATGTTTGTATTACCAGTCCTGCTGAAGGGTCTCGGCCAAAAAAGAAACTGTACTCTTTTCCATTGATGCTGCCTGGCCTGCTGAGTTCCCCCAGCATCTTGTGTATGTTGCTCAGATTTCCAGCATCTACAGATTTTCTCTTTTCAATGTTTGTACTTTGTGTATTTGTTGTGTAAATAAACTTTTTTAGTTTTGGAAAAATTAGAGGCAGTGCTGAGTAATTGTTATCCTGTCAGAGACATGATCATCGAGAAGAGATTCCACCATTTTGAGGTAAGTGGATGCAGTTCCCATGATCGCGAAGAAAAGAAGATCTTTCCAAAATCTTCCTGCTTTGGTGTTTTTAAGTTGGTGGAATTGGCTTTCTGCTGACTGGCAGATTTTTCCTGCACGCCTGTTGCCACAGTTGAAGATTAATTCCTTTCTTGCAAATCACCGTGACTCATCCTGTATACTTCGTAAGATCTTTGAGCCTCTCATCTTGCAGGCAGCCTGTCACATATCAGACTGCATGACACCAATCTTCCACTGACATCCTTGGTACTGGAGGGGCTGACTCCACTGAGCTCGGTCCGGTTAGTTCCCCCACTGCTCATTGCTTTGAAAAAAAAATCCACAAACCATCCATAGTTACATTCCAGATCCATTCACTATGTGAAGCCTCTATAAAGCAGCAATTCCCCTTTGAAAGTCATGTATAAGCCACCAAATAATAGCCAAGATGTGGGGTTGAGATTGCAAAGGGAGCTGGAAAGGGCATGTAATAAGGATAATGACTCAATTATAATAGGGGGCTTCAATATGCAAGGGATTGGGAAAATCAGGTTAGTGTTGAATCACAAGAGAGGGAATTTGTTGAATGCCAGTGAGATGCCTTTTTATAGACCAGCTTGTGCTTGAGCGTATTCAAGGAAAGGCTATCTTGGATTGAGTGTTGTGGAATAACCCAGATCTTATTAGGGAGCTTCACATAAAGGAACCAATCGGAAGCATAATATGATTGAATTCATACTGCATTTTGAGAGGGAGAAGCATAAGTGATGTGTATCTGTATCGCAATGGAATAAAGGGAATTACGGAGGCATGAGAGAGGAGCTTGCCCAGGTGGATTGGAGGGGATACTAGCGGGATGATGGCAGAACACAGATGGCTGAAGTTTCTGTGAATAGTCCATAAGACGCAGAATAGATATGTCCATAGTGGAAGAAGTTCTCAACTGGCAGGGGTAGGCAATCGTGGCTGACAAGGGAAGTTAAGGATTGCATAAAAGCCAAAGAAAGGGCAAAAGTGAGTGGGAAGTTGGATGATTGGGAAGCTTTTAAAATCCAGCAAAAGGCAACTGAACTATAAGAAGGGAAGAGATGAAATATGAGGGCAGACTAGCCAGTAATATAAAGTAGGATACCAAGATTTTTCAGTTATATAAAGAGTAAAAATTGAGATGAGAGTTGATATTGGACCACTGGAAAATGATGCTGGTGAGGTTAGTAATGGGGACAAAGAAATGGCAGATGACGTTAATGGGATCTTTGCATCAGTCTTCACTGTGGAGGACACCAGCAGGGTGCCAGAGGTCCAGGAGTGTTGGGGAGGAGGAGTGAGTGCAACTGCTATTACAAAGGAAAAAGTGTGAGGCAAATTCAAGTTCGTGAAGAGGATAAGTCACCTGGGTCAGGTAGACTACACCCCGAAGTCCTGAGAGATAGATAACGGGTGCATTGGTCATGATCTTTCAAGAATCATTTGATTCTGGCATAGTCCCGGAGGACTGGAAAATAGCAAATGTCACTCCACCCTATGAGAAGGGAGGAAGGCAGAATAAAGGAAATTATTGGTCAGTTAGCCTAACCTCAGTGGCTGGGAAAGTGTTGGAGTCTGTTATTTAAGGATGGGGTTTTGGGGTACTTGGAGTCTGGTGATAAAATAAGTCCAAGTCAGCATGGTTTCTGTGAAGGGAAATCTTGCGTGACAAATCTGTTAAGAGTTCTTCAGGGAAGTAACAAGCAGGGTGGACAAAGGAGGGGCAGTGGATGTCATTTACTTGGATTTTCAGGAGGCATTTGATAAGGTGCCATACATGAAGCTGTTTCACAAGATAGAGTCCTACGGCGTAGCAGGAAAGATATTGGCATGGATAACAGAATGGCTGACAGGCAGGAGGCAGGAAGTGGGAATAAAAAGAGCCTTTTCTAGTTGGCTGCTGGTGACAAATGCTCCTCAGGAGTCAGTATTGGGAACTCTGATTTTCATGTTGTTTGAAAATGATTTAGATAATGGAATCGATGGCTTTGTGGCAAAGTTTGTGGATGATATAAAGATAGGTGAAGGGGCAGGTAGTGCTGAGGAAGCAATGCGATTGCAGCAGGACTTAGACAAGTTGGAAGAATGAGCAAAATGACAGATGGAATACGGTGTTGGGAAATGCATGATAATGCATTTTGGTGAAACTGTGCAGACTGTAATCTAAATAGGGTGAAGCTTCAAACATCAGAGGTGCAGTCCTCGTGCAAGACTTCCAGAAGGTTAATTTACAGGTTGAATCTGTGGTAAAGAAGGCAAATGCAATGTTGAAATTTATTTCAAGGGGAATAGAATATAGAAACAAGAAGATCATGCTGAGGCTTTATAAGACTCTTGGAGTATTGTCAACAGTTTTGTGCACCTTATCTAGAAAGGACGTGTTGTCATTGGAGAGAGTCCAGAGGAGGTTCACGAGGACAAAGGGTTCCCAGATGAACATTTGGCAACCTTGTGCCTGTACTCACTGGAACTTAAAAGAATTTGGGGAGGGGGTGGTGGTTCTCATTAGAACTACTGAATGTTGAAAGTACTAGATTGGGTGGATATAGAGAGGATGTTTCCTATGGTGGGGGTATCCAGACCGAGAGGCCCAGCCTCAAAATTGAGGGGTGACCTTTTGGAACTGATGTAAGGA
Organism: Hypanus sabinus; assembly: GCF_030144855.1. NCBI lineage: Eukaryota > Metazoa > Chordata > Chondrichthyes > Myliobatiformes > Dasyatidae > Hypanus > Hypanus sabinus. The sequence continues at coordinate 3,196,465 of NC_082713.1, forward strand.
GGCTTGTTTTTAGCCAGAGAGTAGTGAATATGTGGAATGCTCTGTCACAGACTGTAATGGAGACCATGTCTGTGGGTGTATTTAAGGTGTAAGTTAATCATTTCCTGATCAGTCAGGGCATGGTGAGAAGGCAGGTGTATGGGGTTCAGTGGGGTCTGGGATCAGCCATGATGGAATGATGGAACAGACTCGATGGGCTGAATGGCCTAGTTCTACTCCTATGTCTCGTGGTCTTATCTTCAAAACGTGATGCTTCAAGAGCACGACATCGCTATTATGGACACACATCATCCAGGACGTGCCCTCTTTTCATTGCTATGATCAGGGAAGTGGCAAAGGAGCTTGAAGACACACACTCAATGATTCATGAACAGCTTCTTCCCCTCTGCCATCAGGTTTCTGAGTGGACAATGACCCCATGTATGCTACTTAAGTTTTTTTTGGGTTTTTGTTCTCTTTTTACACTACTTATTTAATTTATGTAACAAAGTCTGGAATGACTATTGTCCAGTGGCCCTGACCTCACACATCAAGAAGACCCTAGAGAAGCTGGTCCTGGATAACCTTTGACCCCCGGTCAGATAAGCCCTTGATCCCCTGCAGTTTGCACACTGGAATTGACGATGCTGTCGTATACCTGCTGAACAGAACTTACTCCCATTTGGATAAGCAAAGCAGCGCAGTGAAGATCATCCTTTTTTGATTTCTCAAGTGCCTTCAATACCATACAGCCTTCACTGCTGGGAGAAAAGCTCCATTCAATGCAGGCTGGCATTTCTATTGTAGCCTGGATAACGGATGACCTGACTGGCAGACCACAGTTTGTGCAGCTTCAGAGCTGTGTGTCAGACATGACTATAGGCAGCACTGGGGCCCCACAGGGGACTATATTGGCTCCCTTCCTGTTTACCCTGTATACCTCAGACTTTAGATACAACACTGTCATGTTATCTTCAGAAGTTCTCTGATGACTCAGCAATAGTTGGGTGTATAAAGGGAGGACAGGAGGATGAACACAGGGCCCTGGTGGGGGACTTTATTGAATAGTGCAAGCTGAATCATCTGCAGCTCAACATCAGTAAGACAAAAGAGATGGTGATGGACTTTAGGATGACTAAGCCCGCACTGCTCCCTGTTACTATTGATGGAGAGGACATGAATGTGGTGAGGACCCACAAGTACCTGGGGGTGCACCCGGATGACAGAGTTGAGTGGAGCACCAACACAGAAGCTGTGTATGAGAAGGACCAGAGTCACCTCTACTTTCTGAGGAGACTGAAGCCCTTTGGAGTATGCAGACCTCTCCCTCACACGTTCTACCAGTCTGTTGTCACCAGTACAATCTTCAGTGCAGTGGTGTGCTGGGGCAATGGCATCAACACGGGTGATGACAACTGGAGGCTGTGGTAGAACAAAGGACCCTACGGAAAACCCTGGCAATTTTGGACAATGATTCTCACCCTCTGCATTCTGCCTTGGTTGAACAGAGGAGCACTTTCAGTAATAGACTGACAACTGTGCTGCTCCAAAGAGCACAATGAGGTCATTCTTACCCTTGGCCATTAGGGTCTATAATGAGTCAACCTCTAGCCAGGCAAGTGATGACCCCTCCAGTTAGACTGTTTGTGGAAACTTATTTTTTATTCTTTCTTATTTCTCTTCTAATAATTGTATATCTGTGTTATTGTAATGCTACTGTGATACTGTAATTTCCTTTGGGATCAATGAAGTATCTATCTGTCTATATGTACTAGATACACACACTCAAGCACACACACACACACACACACTCACGCACACACACACACACACACACACACACACACACACACACACACACTCACACATATACATTATTATTGCAATTTGTAGTTTTTAAAAAGTGTTATGAATTGCAATATTTGGCTGTTGCAAAACAACAGATTTCATGACATATACCAGTGATATTAAACCTGATTCTGATTCATGTTGTTCATAGCTGCTCCCAGAGTGCTGGGAGTCGAAGGTACTGTCATGACATGCAGTTGGTGGTTAGAGCTGAACTTGATTACCCACAATCCAATGGGCACTGGGTCTGTGCATTAACGCCATCTATCCCTGAGTCAACCCTGGCATTGATTAATCTTGTCCTCTGTTCTTCCAAGCTGCAATTAATTATAATTCTATTATATTAATTTGGTTTTGGTTCTTGAACAATTGCATTTGTGATTTTTTTTTACACTGGTGTCATGCTGCTACATCAGAGTGGTTGGAGATTTCAATAAATTAACTTTAGTTTTATCGTTTGAAACAATTTATTTCACAGAGCTAAATTACTTTGACTGAGCATGAAAACAAGGAGATATTTTTATTAACACATTGAACAAATAAGATGCAGGGTTAGGGTTCATGTGTTGGAGATTGGGGAAACAGTGAAGTCAATCAGGGAGGAGTGATAACAATGATGCCAGGCTTATTAACTTTTTAGTTAAGATTATTCTGCGTAATTGGAATCAGCAATTCACTTGGAAAGTCAGAGAAATTAATTAAAATAAAATGAGAAACTATGTGGATGCTTGGAATCTGAAACTAGACCCATTAAATAGTTGGATTAGCATGGGGGTGGGGGTGGAGAGTGTGAACAAGTTAAAGCGTGAGTATATTCAGAACTCGACCACAATGGACAAACTCAACTACAACTACCTTTTGTAAAAGTTCCCTTCTGGAAAGGGCCATTAAAACTAAAACTTCATGCCATTTGAAAACTTTATTCCTCCAGGGAATTAATCTGATCAACCATTCTCATTAGAAACCCCACCAGCCTCAATTTTTTACCTCAGTTATTGCTCTGTAAACCCTTTAAACTTCTTTTCAGAACCAGCTTCAGAATCAGGTTTAATATCACTGGCATATGTTGTGAAATTTGTTGTTTTGTGGCAACAGTACATTGCACTATTTAATAATAACTATAAATTACAATAAGAAATATATATACAAATATATTTAAAAAGTGGTTCAAAAAGAGAGGAAAGGAGTAGTGAGCTGGTATTCATGGGTTCATTGTCTATTCAGAATTTTGATGGTGGAAGGGAAGAAACTGTTCCTAAATCATTGAGTGTGTACCTTCAGGCTCCTGAACCTCCTCCCTGATGGTAGCAAGGAGAAGAGTCTTAGGTGGTGGGGTCCTTAATGATGGATGCTGCCTTTTTGTGGCATTGCCTTTTGAAGGTGATGGATTACACTGTAAATACATGCTGGTATTTATGTATTTCTGCACATTTTATTCCATTTCCTGACCTCTCTAACTTTATTGTTATATAATTCTGTGTTCTGTATAATTGTTGGATGTTATATTTTTTGTTGCAGGTTATGCCCTGACCAACGCACCACAGCAAATTCCTAACACATGTATATGGTGAATGAAGATGGTCCCTGATCCCTGAACACTGTCGCCAACGCTGACAATGGCAAGGGATGACACATTGAAGGACCAAGTGAGATATTGGGGTTTCGACCCAAAACATTAATAATCCCCCCCACCCCCATTGCTCTACTCACTGAGGTCCACCAGCAGATTGTATGTTGCCCCAGCGTCTCCTGTCGCCTGTGAAAATAAGGCTGTTGCAGGGAGCATGGTTCTTAAAATAGATCCTCAGGCCTAAAGTTCAAAGTAAATTTATTATTAAAGAATGTACTGTATATCTCACCATATATTACCCTGAGATTCATGAAAAACTACACATAAACAAAGACTGACAAATAAATAATGTGCATAAGAAGATAAATTGTGCAAATAGAAAAATTACAATGATGACATATGTTGTAAAGAGTTTTGAAAGTGAGTCATCTCATCCTATGGTGCCCGTGGAAAGATTTGTTTCCAGAGGCATGGTAGGGTTTGGGTTGACTGATGTCAGACAAGCGGCAATGGGAATAGCAGTGAGTAGCTGTCTTAATGTTGAGGGCTGTAGACAACTCGGGGTTATATATGTTGGCAGAGGAAGGGTGTTGTCATATATTTTACTCACTGGCTTGGCAGGAGGGTGTGGTGATAGGAGAGTGGTCACTGTGGGCCTGGTGATAGGAACATGGTCACCGTGGGCCTGGCTATAGGAGAATGGTCACCGTGGGCCTGGCGATAGGAGAGTGGTCGCTGTGGGCCTGGCGATAGGAGAGTGGTCACCGTGGGCCTGGCGATAGGAACATGGTCACCGTGGGCCTGCTGGTAGGAGCATGGTTACTGTGGGTCTATAATTCAGAAATAACACGGTGATAGTGACTGATCGTAAATTCCATTTCAATACAAAGATCTAGTTGTTAGTCATGGAATAGTGAAGCAGATGTGATGGGGTGAATGTCCTAATTCTGCTCCAGTGGTAGCCAGAAAGTGATAAGACTATAAGAGACAGGAGCAGAATTAGGCCATTCAGCTCATCGAGTCTGCTCTGCTATTCCAACATGGCCGATCATCGATCCCACTCAACCCCATACACCTGTCTCCTCGCCATAACCTTTAATGCCGACTGATCAGGAAGCCATCAATTTCTGCTTTAAATATTCCCACAGTCTTGGCCTCCACTGCAGTCTGCAGCAGAGCATTCCACACATTCACTACTCTCTGGCGAAAAAAAAATCCTCCTCACCTCTGTTCCAAAGGGTCACCCCTTGCTTTTGAGGTTGTGCCCTCTAGTTCTGGATAGCCCCACCATAGGAAACATCCTCTCCACATCCATCCTATCAAGTCCTTTCAACATTCTGTAGATTTCAAAGAGATTCCCCCCCCCCCACACATTCTTCTAAATTCCAGTGATTACAGGCCCAAAGCTGCCTAACACTCCTCATATGTCAACCACTTCATTCCCAGGTTCATCCTTGTGAACCTCCTCTGGACTCTGTCCAATGACAACACATCCTTTCTGAGATATGGGGCCCAAGAATGTGGAGAATACCCCAATGTAGCCTGATTAATGTTTTTAAAACCTCAGCATTATCTCCTTGCTTTTATATTCTATTCCCCTTGAAATAAATGCCAACATTGCATTTGTCTTCTTTACCACAGACTCAACCTGTGAATTAACCTTCCAATTTGTCTAAGTCCAGCTGCAATTGCATTGCTTCCTCAGCACTACCTACCCCTCCACCTATCTTTGTATCATCTTCAAACTTTGTCATGATGCCATCAATTCCATTATCCAAATCATTGACAAACAATGTGAAAGCAGTGGTCCCAATACTGACCTCTGAGGAGCACCACTAGTCACTGGGAGCCAACCTTTTATTCCCACTTGTTGCCTCCTGCCTGTCGGCCATTCCTTTGTCCATGCCAGTACCTTTCCTGTAACACCATAGGACTTCATCTTGTTAAGCAGCCTCATGTGCAGCACCTTATCAAATACCTTCTGAAAATCCAAGTAAATGACATCCACTGCCTTTCCTTTCTCCACCCTGCTTGTTACTTCCTCAAACAACTGTAACAGATCTACCAGGCAAGATTTTCCTTAGCAAAAATCATGCTGAATTTGACTTATTTTATCATTAGGCTGGCTGGTGGCGTAGTGGCATCAGCGCCGGACTTTGGAGTGAAGGCTCCCGAGTTCGAATCCAGCCGGCTCCAAAAACCTGGAGAGGGATGGGCTCCACCAGGTTTCAGATGCCCAAGACGTGCTGTATGATGAGCAATCACCAAAAAGATCAGTGCAAAAAGCTTGTCATGACGGCGCTCCAACGGCTCCACCAGGAGTTAAGGGCACGCACACACACATCATTAGTCTCCACATACCCTGAAACATCATCCTTAGTAATGGACTCCAATGCCTTCCTAGCCACAGGTTCTAAGGTTTTGCTAACTGGCCAACAATTTCCTTTCTTTTGCCTCTCTCCTTTCTTAAAGTGTGGAGTGACATTTTCAATTTTCCAGTCCTCTGGAGCAATGCCAGAATCTTGAAAGATCATAACCAATGCATCTGCTCTCTCTTCAGCAACCTCTTTCAGAACTCTGGGATATACTCCATCTGGTCCAGAATACTTATCCACAAGACCTTTCAGCTTGCCTAGCATCTTTTCCTTTTCATAGGTCCTCACTACTGTTCCTTGACTCTCATGACCCTCTGGCACACTGTTAGTGTCTTCCACAGTAAAGACTGAAGCAACATATCCATTAAGTTCATCTGCCATTTCTTTTTTCCCCGTTACTACCTCACCAGCATCATTTTCCAATGGTCCAATATCAACACTCACCTCCCTTTTACTCTTTATATAACTGAACAAACTTTCAGTATTCTGCTTTATATTATAGGGCTAGCCTGCCTTCACATTTCATCTTATCCCATCGTGTAGCCTTTTAGTTGCATTTTGTTGGATTTTAAAAGCTCTCCAGTCATCCAACTTCCTACTCACTTTTGCTACCTTATATTCCCTTTCCTTGGCTTTTATGCAGTCCTTAAATTCCCTTGTCAGCCACGGCAGTCTATCCCTGCCATTTGAGAACAATGTGGCGACCCACTTTCTGCGCAGGCGAACCGGCTCACAAATAGCCAGTGCGCTGGGGGAGACTTTGGTATGCGCCCCTAACGTCATTTCCACCCGGAGAGGGCGGGCGCTAGGGATTAAATGCCAGCGCCGCGAAGTTTGAATAAACTAGTCTCGAAACGACTAACCGACAATGTGTTGTTATTTCAGCGCTGTGTGTAGCACATCGCTACAACAACTTCTTTTGTGGGACATAACTATTCTGTACCTTGTGAACTATTCCCAGAAATTTCAGCAATCTCTGCTCTGTCATCATCCCTGCCAGTATCCTCCTCCCATCCACTTGAGTAAGCTCCTCTCTCATGCCTCTGTAATTCCCTTTATTCCAATGCATATGATTGAGTTCAGCTTGAAATTTGATGGAGAGAATTGCTGGAGTCCCACTGAAGGTTTTTGGCCCAAAACGTCTGTATTTTTTTCTGTCAATGCTGCCTGGTCTGCAGAGTTTGTCCAGCATTTTGTGTTGTGCAGGGAGAAAGTAAAGTCTGATGTAGCAGTATTTCAGTGGAGTAAGGGAAATTACAGTGGTATGAGAGAGGAGTTGGTCAAAGTAAATTGGAAGGAGATGCTGTAGGGATGACAGCAGAGTAGCAATGGTGTGAGTTTCAATGGAAGTTAAGTAAGGTGCAGGATAGATGAATTCCCAAAACAAATAAATACTCAAAAATATCAAAATAGTATGACCTTTGCTGACAGGGGAAGTCAAAGCTAATGTAAAAGCAAAAGAGAGGGCTAAGTGGGAAGACAGAGGATTGGAAAGCTTTTCATACCCTACCAAGAGCAACTGAAAGTATTATTAGGAGGGAAAAGATGAAATATGAAAGCAAGCCAGCAGGCAATATCAAAGTGGATAGTAAGAGAAAATCTGCAGATGCTGGAAATCAGAGCAACACACATAAAATGCTGGAGAAACTCAGCAGGCCAGGCAGCATCTATGGAAAAAAGTACAGACAACATTTCAGGCTGAAACCCTTCAACAGGGCTGGAGAAAAAAAAAGCTGAGGAGTAGATTTAAAAGGTGGGGGAGGGGAGAGAGAACCAGCAGGTGAAAGGTGAAATCTGAAGGGGGTGAAGTACAGAGCTAGTAAGCTGGTTGGTGAGATGAGGTGGGAGAGGGAAAAGGGGATGGGAAATAGAGAAGGGGGGTGGTTTGAGGGGCATTACCAGAGGTTTGAGAAATTGACGTTCATATCATCAGGTTCAAGGCTACCCAAGCGGAATGTAATGCCTAGTTCACATCTTTATTGTTATGCTGTAGGTATTTCATTTAGCCGCTCTGTAAGTGCAGCTGTCCTGCTTTCAGCCTGTTTGGGTTATTGTTGAAGATCAGGGATGATGTGGAACGTGTGCCATCCAATTAGCGGAAGGTTTTTCTTGGTGAGGGACAATAAGGTTGGTCTTGGACTTTTGTTCAGTGGGAGATGAAGAGAGAAGATACTGGGGAGAATCGGTCGTAGTATACGATCCAGTGGGAGACCCATTTTTTCGAGATGGATTGTGAGCAACGTTCGGAAGGTGGTGTGAGCTTTCACACTGACCGAGGATCCAGCACGCGAGTGACACAGAAGTTCAAGATGAGCTCCAACTTGTGCACATTTGACTGTTTAATTAGAATGGGCCCCTTTTGTTTTTCTTTACTAGTGTGCTGTCTGTTATTTCATGGCATTGGGTTGTAACAGGATAGCAAATGACACAGCATTCACACAAACCGGGGTTTGGGGTGGGGTCAAGTGCACCTCAATCTCACGAGTTTGGTGCGGCTGGAAATTGCCAGCCAAGGAATCCAGGGTGGTATCAGGAACATAAGGTGTTGTTACTCCAACCTGTGTATGTCCTCATCATGATAACCGAGGAGGCCATGGATGGACATATCAGAATGGGAGTGGGAAGTGGAAGTAAATTGGATGGTCAATGGGAGATCCTGCTTGTTCTGAGGGATCCCGCGCCCATGCTTGGCAAAGCGGACTCCCAATCTATGTTGGGTCTTGCCGATGTACAGGGAGCCACACTGGGAGCACCAAACTCAGTAAATGACCCCAACAGGCTGACGGGTGAAGTGTTGCCTTACCTGGAAGAACTGTTTAGGGCCTTGGATAGTAGTGAGGGAAGAGTTGTAGGGGCAGGTGTAGCACTTGTTCCACTTGCAAGGATAGGTGCCTGGAGGGAGATCAGTGGGGAGGGTCGAATGGACAAGAGAGTTGTGTAGGAGCGATCCTTGTGGAAAGCAGAAAGTGGAAAGGGGGGCAAGGGAAAGATGTGCTTGATGGTGGAATCTTCATCCACTTTGTCTCCAACTTCCATTCTGTCTTCAGATTCACCCGGTTCATTTCCATCACCTCCCTTCCCTTTCTTGATTTCACTGTCTCTAGTTCTGGAGATAGCTTATCCACCGATGTCTATTACAAACCCACAGACTTTCACAGCTACCTAGACAATATCTCATCCCACCCTACTACAGGATCTCCCCCCAGACTTATCTGGGAACAAATGCTACACCTCCTCCCTCATAACCATCCAGGGCCCTAAACAGTCCTTCCCGGTGAGGCAGGCGACACTGCACCTGTGAATCAGTCGGGGTCATTTACTGTGTTTGGTGCTCCCGGTGTGGCCTCCTGTACATCGGTGAGAGCCAACGTAGATTGGGAGTCTGCTTCACCAAGCATCTACACGGGATCCCTCAAAACAAGTCGGATCGCCCAGTGTCCGCCCATTTTAATTCCACTTCCCATTCCCATATGTCCATCCATGGCCTCCTCCACTATTGTGATGAGGCCACACTTAGGTTGGAGGAACAACACCTTATATTCCGTTTGGGTAGCCTCCAACCTGATGGCATGAACATTGATTTCTCAAACTTCCGGTAATGCCCACGTACCTCTCCTTTCCTTCCCCATTTCCAATCCCATGTGCCCTCTCTCAATTCAACTCACTAATCAACTTCCTACCTCTTTACTTCCTCCCATCCCCTCCAAGATTCGTCATTTATCTGGTGGTTCTCTCTCTCCCACACCCCCCCCCCCACCCTTTAAATCTACTCCTCAGCTTTTTTTCTCCAGTCTTGCTGAAGGGTTTCAGCCTGAAATGTCGACTGTACTTTTCCCGTAGACAGTGCCAGGCCTGCTGAGTTCCTCCAGCATTTTGTGTGTGTTACTCTGACCATAGACACTGTCTGACCTGCTGAGTTCCTCCAGCATTTTGTGTGTGTTACTCTGACCATGGACACTGCCAGGCCTGCTGAGTTCCTCCAGCATTTTGTGTGTGTTACTCTGACCATAGACACTGTCTGACCTGCTGAGTTCCTCCAGCATTTTGTGTGTGTTACTCTGACAATAGACACTGTCTGACCTGCTGAGTTCCTCCAGCATTTTGTGTGTGTTACTCTGACCATAGACACTGTCTGGCCTGCTAAGTTCCTCCAGCATTTTGTGTGTGTTACTCTGACCATAGACACTGTCTGACCTGCTGAGTTCCTCCAGCATTTTGTGTGTGTTACTCTGACCAGAGACACTGTCTGACCTGCTGAGTTCCTCCAGCATTTTGTGTGTGTTACTCTGACCATAGACACTGTCTGGCCTGCTGAGTTCCTCCAGCATTCTGTGTGTGTTACTCTGACCATGGACACTGCCAGGCCTGCTGAGATCCTCCAGCATCTTGTGTGTGTTACTCTAACCATAGACACTGTCTGGCCTGCTGAGTTCCTCCAGCATCTTGTGTGTGTTACTCTGACCATAGACATTGTCTGAACTGCTGAGTTCCTCCAGCATTTTGTGTGTGTTACTCTGACCATAGACACTGTCTGACCTGCTGAGTTCCTCCAGCATTTTGTGTGTGTTACTCTGATCATAGACACTGTCTGACCTGCTGAGTTCCTCCAGCATTCTGTGTGTGTTACTCTGACCATAGACAATGTCTGACCTGCTGAGTTCCTCCAGCATTCTGTGTGTGTTACTCTGACCATAGACAATGTCTGACCTGCTGAGTTCCTCCAGCATTTTGTGTGTGTTACTCTGACCATAGACACTGTCTGACCTGCTGAGTTCCTCCAGCATTGTGTGTGTGTTACTCTGACCATGGACACTGCCAGGCCTGCTGAGTTCCTCCAGCATTTTGTGTGTGTTACTCTGTCCATAGACACTGACTGACCTGCTGAGTTCCTCCAGCAATCTGTGTGTGTTACTCTGACCATAGACACTGTCTGACCTGCTGAGTTCCTCCAGCATTTTGTGTGTGTTACTCTGACCATAGACACTGTCTGACCTGCTGAGTTCCTCCAGCATTTTGTGTGTGTTACTCTGACCATAGACACTGTCTGACCTGCTGAGTTCCTCCAGCATTCTGTGTGTGTTACTCTGACCATAGACACTGTCTGACCTGCTGAGTTCCTCCAGCATTTTGTGTGTGTTACTCTGTGCATAGACACTGCCTGGCCTGCTGAGTTCCTCCAGCATTTAGTGTGTGTTACTCTGTCCACAGACACTGTCTGACCTGCTGAGTTCCTCCAGCATTGTGTGTGTGTTACTCTGACCATAGACACTGTCTGACCTGCTGAGTTCCTCCAGCATTTTGTGTGTTACTCTGTCCATAGACACTGTCTGACCTGCTGAGTTCCTCCAGCATTCTGTGTGTGTTACTCTGACCATAGACACTGTCTGACCTGCTAAGTTCCTCCAGCATTCTGTGTGTGTTACTCTGACCATAGACACTGTCTGACCTGCTGAGTTCCTCCAGCATTTTGTGTGTGTACTCTGACCATAGACACTGTCTGACCTGCTGAGTTCCTCCAGCGTTTTGTGTGTGTTACTCTGACCATAGACACTGTCTGACCGGCTGAGTTCCTCCAGCATTGTGTGTGTGTTACTCTGACCAAAGACACTGTCTGACCTGCTGAGTTCCTCCAGCATTTTGTGTGTGTTACTCTGTCCATAGACACTGTCTGACCTGCTGAGTTCCTCCAGCATTGTGTGTGTGTTACTCTGACCATAGACACTGTCTGACCTGCTGAGTTCCTGCAGCATTTTGTGTGTGTACTCTGACCAGAGACACTGTCTGACCTGTTGAGTTCCTCCAGCATTCTGTGTGTGTTACTCTGACCATAGACACTGTCCGGCCTGCTGAGTTCCTCCAGCATTCTGTGTGTGTTACTCTGACCATGGACACTGCCAGGCCTGCTGAGATCCTCCAGCATCTTGTGTGTGTTACTCTAACCATAGACACTGTCTGGCCTGCTGAGTTCCTCCAGCATCTTGTGTGTGTTACTCTGACCATAGACATTGTCTGAACTGCTGAGTTCCTCCAGCATTTTGTGTGTGTTACTCTGACCATAGACACTGTCTGACCTGCTGAGTTCCTCCAGCATTTTGTGTGTGTTACTCTGATCATAGACACTGTCTGACCTGCTGAGTTCCTCCAGCATTCTGTGTGTGTTACTCTGACCATAGACAATGTCTGACCTGCTGAGTTCCTCCAGCATTTTGTGTGTGTTACTCTGACCATAGACACTGTCTGACCTGCTGAGTTCCTCCAGTATTGTGTGTGTGTTACTCTGACCATGGACACTGCCAGGCCTGCTGAGTTCCTCCAGCATTTTGTGTGTGTTACTCTGTCCATAGACACTGACTGACCTGCTGAGTTCCTCCAGCAATCTGTGTGTGTTACTCTGACCATAGACACTGTCTGACCTGCTGAGTTCCTCCAGCATTTTGTGTGTGTTACTCTGACCATAGACACTGTCTGACCTGCTGAGTTCCTCCAGCATTTTGTGTGTGTTACTCTGACCATAGACACTGTCTGACCTGCTGAGTTCCTCCAGCATTCTGTGTGTGTTACTCTGACCATAGACACTGTCTGACCTGCTGAGTTCCTCCAGCATTTTGTGTGTGTTACTCTGTGCATAGACACTGCCTGGCCTGCTGAGTTCCTCCAGCATTTAGTGTGTGTTACTCTGTCCACAGACACTGTCTGACCTGCTGAGTTCCTCCAGCATTGTGTGTGTGTTACTCTGACCATAGACACTGTCTGACCTGCTGAGTTCCTCCAGCATTTTGTGTGTTACTCTGTCCATAGACACTGTCTGACCTGCTGAGTTCCTCCAGCATTCTGTGTGTGTTACTCTGACCATAGACACTGTCTGACCTGCTAAGTTCCTCCAGCATTCTGTGTGTGTTACTCTGACCATAGACACTGTCTGACCTGCTGAGTTCCTCCAGCATTTTCTGTGTGTACTCTGACCATAGACACTGTCTGACCTGCTGAGTTCCTCCAGCGTTTTGTGTGTGTTACTCTGACCATAGACACTGTCTGACCGGCTGAGTTCCTCCAGCATTGTGTGTGTGTTACTCTGACCAAAGACACTGTCTGACCTGCTGAGTTCCTCCAGCATTTTGTGTGTGTTACTCTGTCCATAGACACTGTCTGACCTGCTGAGTTCCTCCAGCATTGTGTGTGTGTTACTCTGACCATAGACACTGTCTGACCTGCTGAGTTCCTGCAGCATTTTGTGTGTGTACTCTGACCAGAGACACTGACTGACCTGTTGAGTTCCTCCAGCATTCTGTGTGTGTTACTCTGACCATAGACACTGTCCGGCCTGCTGAGTTCCTCCAGCATTTTGTGTGTGTACTCTGACCATAGACACTGTCTGACCTGCTGAGTTCCTCCAGCATTTTGTGTGTGTTACTCTGACCATAGACACTGTCTGACCTGCTGAGTTCCTCCAGCATTTTGTGTGTGTTACTCTGACCATAGACACTGTCTGACCTGCTGAGTTCCTCCAGCATTCTGTGTGTGTTACTCTGACCATAGACACTGTCTGACCTGCTGAGTTCCTCCCACATTTTGTGTGTGTTACTCTGACCACAGACACTGTCTGACCTGCTGAGTTCCTCCCACATTTTGTGTGTGTTACTCTGACCATAGACCCTGTCTGACCTGCTGAGTTCCTCCCACATTTTGTGTGTGTTACTCTGACCATAGACCCTGTCTCACCTGCTGAGTTCTTCCAGCATTTTGTGTGAGTTACTCTGACCATAGACCCTGTCTGACCTGCTGAGTTCCTCCCACATTTTGTGTGTGTTACTCTGACCATAGACCCTGTCTCACCTGCTGAGTTCTTCCAGCATTTTGTGTGAGTTACTCTGACCATAGACACTGTCTGACCTGCTGAGTTCCTCCAGCATTCTGTGTGTGTTACTCTGACCATAGACGCTGTCTGACCTGCTGAGTTCCTCCAGCATTCTGTGTGTGTTACTCTGACCTTAGACGTTGTCTGACCTGCTGAGTTCCTCCAGCATTCTGTGTGTGTTACTCTGACCTTAGACGTTGTCTGACCTGCTGAGTTCCTCCAGCATTTTGTGTGTGTTACTCTGACCATAGACACTGTCTGACCTGCTGAGTTCCTCGAGCATTCTGTGTGTGTTACTCTGACCATGGACACTGCCAGGCCTGCTGAGTTCCTCCAGCATTTTGTGTGTGTTACTCTGACCATAGACACTGTCTGACCTGCTGAGTTCCTCCAGCATTTAGTGTGTGTTACTCTGTCCACAGACACTGTCTGACCTGCTGAGTTCCTCCAGCATTTTGTGTGTGTTACTCTGACCATAGACACTGTCTGACCTGCTGAGTTCCTCCAGCATTCTGTGTGTGTTACTCTGACCATAGACACTGTCTGACGTGCTGAGTTCCTCCAGCATTTTGTGTGTGTTACTCTGTGCATAGACACTGTCTGACCTGCTGAGTTCCTCCAGCATCTTGTGTGTGTTACTCTGTCCACAGACACTGTCTGACCTGCTGAGTTCCTCCAGCATTTTGTGTGTGTTACTCTGTCCATAGACACTGTCTGACCTGTTGAGTTCCTCCAGCATTTTGTGTGTGTTACTCTGACCATAGACACTGTCTGACCTGCTGAGTTCCTCCAGCATTTTGTGTGTGTACTCTGACCATAGACACTGTCTGACCTGCTGAGTTCCTCCAGCGTTTTGTGTGTGTTACTCTGACCATAGACACTGTCTGACCGGCTGAGTTCCTCCAGCATTGTGTGTGTGTTACTCTGACCAAAGACACTGTCTGACCTGCTGAGTTCCTCCAGCATTTTGTGTGTGTTACTCTGTCCATAGACACTGTCTGACCTGCTGAGTTCCTCCAGCATTTTGTGTGTGTTACTCTGACCATAGACACTGTCTGACCTGCTGAGTTCCTCCAGCATTCTGTGTGTGTTACTCTGACCATGGACACTGTTTGACCTGCTGAGTTCCTCCAGCATTTTGTGTGTGTTACTCTGACCATAGACACTGTCTGACCTGCTGAGTTCCTCCAGCATTCTGTGTGTGTTACTCTGACCATAGACACTGTCTGACCTGCTGAGTTCCTCCAGCATTTTGTGTGTGTTACTCTGACCATAGACACTGTCTGACCTGCTGAGTTCCTCCAGCATTTTGTGTGTGTACTCTGACCATAGACACTGTCTGACCTGCTGAGTTCCTCCAGCATTTTGTTTGTGTTACTCTGACCATAGACACTGTCTGACCTGCTGAGTTCCTCCAGCATTCTGTGTGTGTTACTCTGACCATAGACACTGTCTGACCTGCTGAGTTCCTCCCACATTTTGTGTGTGTTACTCTGACCATTGACACTATCTGACCTGCTGAGTTCCTCCAGCATTTTGTGTGTGTTACTCTGACCATAGACACTGTCTGACCTGCTGAGTTCCTCCAGCATTCTGTGTGTGTTACTCTGACCATGGACACTGTTTGACCTGCTGAGTTCCTCCAGCATTTTGTGTGTGTTACTCTGACCATAGACACTGTCTGACCTGCTGAGTTCCTCCAGCATTCTGTGTGTGTTACTCTGACCATAGACACTGTCTGACCTGCTGAGTTCCTCCAGCATTTTGTTTGTGTTACTCTGACCATAGACACTGTCTGACCTGCTGAGTTCCTCCAGCATTGTGTGTGTGTTACTCTGACCATAGACACTGTCTGACCTGCTGAGTTCCTCCCACATTTTGTGTGTGTTACTCTGACCATTGACACTATCTGACCTGCTGAGTTCCTCCAGCATTGTGTGTGTGTTACTCTGACCATAGACACTGTTTGACCTGCTGAGTTCCTCCAGCATTTTGTGTGTGTTACTCTGACCATAGACACTGTCTGACCTGCTGAGTTCCTCCAGCATTCTGTGTGTGTTACTCTGTCTGTCGACACTGCCTGACCTGCTGAGTTCCTGCAGCATTCTGTGTGTGTTACTCTGACCATAGACACTGTCTGACCTGCTGAGTTCCTCCAGCATTTTGTGTGTGTTACTCTGACCATAGACACTGTCTGACCTGCTGAGTTCCTCCAGCATTCTGTGTGTGTTACTCTGACCATAGACACTGTCTGACCTGCTGAGTTCCTCCAGCATTCTGTGTGTGTTACTCTGACCATAGACACTGTCTGACCTGCTGAGTTCCTCCAGCATTCTGTGTGTGTTGAAAGTAAAAGCCTTCCCAAGTATGTAAAAAAATAACAGAGAGATGAGGGTGGATGTAGGACCACTAGAAAATGAGGTCGGAGAAATAATGGGGGCCAAGGAGATGGCAGATGAACTAATTGAGTACTTTGCTTCTGTTTTCACTGTGCAAGATGCTAGCAGTGTGTCTGATGTTGAAGGGTGTGAGGAAGAAAGTGCTCAAAAAGCTGAAAGACATGAGTACATAAGTTCCCAGACCAGATGAAAGGCACCCTAGGGTTCTGAACAAGGCAGGGGTAGAGATTGTGGTGGCATCATTAATGATCTTTCATTACTAATGAGTAATTAATACTGAACAACGGGGACTATGGAACCATGAGGGAGGAACTGGCCAAAGTTGACTGGAAGAATACCCTAGCAGGGATGACATTGGAACAACAATGGCAGGTATTTCTGGGAAATAATACAGAAGGTGCAGGATGAGTTCATTCCAAAGAGGAAGAAAGATTCTAAGGGGAGTATGGGATGACCGTGGCTAACAAGGGAAGTCAAGGACAGTTTAAAAATAAAATAGAAGTATAACATAGCAACAATGAGTGGTAAGCCAGAAGATTGGGAAACTTTTAAAAAGCACCAGAAGGTAACTAAAAAGGCAATACAGGGAGAAAAGATGAGGTACGAAGGTAAGCTAGCCAAGAATATAAAGGAGGATAGCAAAAGCTTCTTTAGGTATGTGAAGAGGAAAAAATTAGTTAAGACTAAAGTTGGGCCCTTGAAGACAGAAACTGGTGAATTTATTATGGGGAACAAGAAAATGGCAGACGAGTTGAACAGGTACTTTGGATCTGTCTTCACTAGGGAAGACACAGACAATCTCCCAGATGTAACAGTGGCCAGAGGACCTAGGGTAACGGAGGAACTGAAGGAAATTCACGTTAGGCAGAAAATGGTGTTGGGTAGACTAATGGGACTGAAGGCTAATAAATCCCCAGGGACTGATGGTCTGCATCCCAGGGTACTTAAGGAGGTGGCTCTAGAAATCGTGGACCAATGTTCTATAGATCCAGGATCAGTTCCTGAGGATTGGAGGGTAGCTAATGTTATCTCACTTTTTAAGAAAGGAGGGAGAGAGAAAATAAGGAATTATAGACCAGTTAGCCTGACATCAGTGGTGGGGAAGATGCTGGAGTCAATTATAAATGATGAAATAACAGCACATTTGGATAGCAGTAACAGGATCAGTCCGAGTCAGCATGGATTATACAAAGGGGAAATCATGCTTGACTAATCTTCTGGAATTTTTTGAGGATGTAACTATGAAAATGGACAAGGGAGAGCCAGTGTGTAGTGTACCTGGACTTTCTGAAAGCCTTTGATAGGGTCCCCCATAGGAGATTAGTGGGCAAAATTAGAGCACATGGTATTGGGGGTGGGTTACTAACATGGATAGAAAATTGGTTGGCAGACAGGAAACAAAGAGTAGGGATTATCGGGCCCTTTTCAGAATGGCAGGCAGTGACTAGTGGGGTACTGCAAGGCTTGGTGCTGGGACCGCAGCTGTTTACAATATACATTAATGATTTAGATGAAGGGATTAAAAGTAACATTAGCAAATTTGCAGATGACACAAAGCTGGGTGGCAGTGTGAAATATGAGGAGGATGTTAGGAGAATGCAGGGTGACTTGGACAGGTTGGGTGAGTGGGCAGATGCATGGCAGATGCAGTTTAATGTGGATAAATGTGAGGTTATCCACTTTGGTGGCAAGAACAGGAAGGCAGATTACTATCTAAATGGTGTTAAGTTAGGAAAAGGGGGATGTACAACGAGATCTAGGTGTTCTTGTATATCAGTCACTGAAAGTAAACATGCAGGTACAGCAGGCAGTGAAGAAAGCTAATAGCATGTTGGTCTTCATAACAAGAGGAGGTGAATATAGGAGCAAAGAGGTCCTTCTGCAGTTGTACAGGGCCCTGGTGAGAGTATTGTGTCCAGTTTTGGTCTCCAAATTTGAGGAAGGACATTCTTCCTTTTGAGGGAGTGCAGCCTAGGTTCACAAGGTTAATTCCCGGGATGGCGGGACTGTCATATGTTGAAAGATTGGAGTGACTGGTCTTGTATACACTGGAACTTAGAAGGATAAGAGGGGATTTGATTGAAGCATATAAGATTATTAAGGGATTGGACACGCTAGAGGCAGGAAACATGTTCCTGATGCTGGGAGAGTCCAGAACCAGAGGCCATAGTTTAAGAATAAGGGATAGGCCATTTAGAATGGAGTTCAGGAAAAACCTTTTCACCCAGAGAGTTGTGGATCTATGGAATACTCTGTCTCAGAAGACAGTGGAGGCCAATTCTCTGGATGCTTTTAAGAAAGAGTTAGATAGAGCTCTTAAAGATAACGGAGTCAAGGGATATGGGGAGAGGGCAGGAATGGGGTACTGATTGTGGATGATCAGCCATGTTCACATTGAATGGCAGTGCTGGCTCGAAGGGCTGAATGGCCTACTCCTGCACCTATTGTCTATTGTCTATAAAAAATATTGGACTCTGGCATGATGCTAGAGGACTGGAAAATTGCAAATGTTACTCTACTCTAAGAAAAGAGGAAGACAACAGAATGGAAATTACAGACCAGTTAGCCTGACCTCAGTGGTTGGAAAGATTTTGGAGTCAATTTTTAAGGATGAGATATGGAGTACTTGGTGGCATGAGACAAGATAGGACAAAGTCAGCATGGTTCCCTTAAGAGAAAATCTTGCTTGATGACCCTGTTGGAATACTCTGATGCACTTGTAAGTAGGATAGATAAAGGGGATGCAGTCGATGTATATTTGGGCTTTCAGAAAGCTTTGACAAGATGCCACACATGAGGCTGCTTACCAACTTAAGAGCCTATGGCATTACAGGAAAGTTACCAGCATGGGTTGAGCATTGGCTGATTGGTAGGAGGCAGCGAGTGGGAATAAAAAAGTCCTCCTCTGGTTGGCTGCCAGTAACTAGTGGTTTTCTGTGGGGGTCTGTGTTGGGGCCGCTTCTTTTTATGCTGTATTTCAATGATTGAGATGATGGAATAGATGGCTTTTTTGCCAAGATTGCAGATGATATGACGATTGTTGAAGAGTCAGGTAGGTTGCTGAAAGATAGCATGGTCAAGAGAGTGGCAAAAAAAATGAGTGGCATGGTTTGTGCTCATGAGACTAGCTGCTTTAATTCTTTTGATAAGCAGATCCGAACACGGGTCATAGCATAGAGATCTTGAGGTGGGGTTTGGTGGGTGGCAGATGCTTCCCGGGGTCATCAGGTAAGCACTGCCCCCCAGTGTCAAACTGTCAGTTTAAGCCCACTACATCTCCAGAGGGCTCAACAGTGTGACCCAGCATGCCAGGTGCACCCCCTCCACATCTGGCCACCCATGGGCCATTTTAGGGCACAGCTGCCATAATTCCTTTTCATCCATAACCAGTGGCTGCTTCGCTCCGATGCCTCTGAGAGTTCTTTATAGCTTGCTGTTGGCCCTGGCCATGGACTCCCAATCCCTTCGGCAATCTGACCATGGAAGTAGCCACAAACCCACTGCTGCCAACTTCTACTGGAAAAATTCACACCTTTCATCCACACTGCCTCGCCTCTGTGGCCAGCTCAGAGTATCTTACATACGCCTCACAGACTGCATCTTCCCAGGGCACTGTGAGCTCTGAGATTACTACAGCCTTCAGACTGCTGGGCCACAAGGTCTGAGGGTGGTAGTCGATATCTCTGCGGGAAATATTAGCTTTTTGTCAAGAGTATGCTCCTGTATGCTTGACGCCAACTCTGTCACTGAGGGCGGCACTATCTGTCCTTGCCAGACAAGGGGGATGGTGGTTCTTCCAGACATGTGGGGCTTAGAGTTGTTATTCAACCTTTGCTTCTCCATAATGGTTGCCAAACCTCTGAGGACCTGGTTGTGCCCCCATGTGTATCTCCCTTGAGTGAGGATAACTTTGCAAGATGAGAGGATGTGCTTGATGATTGCTGTTCTTTCACAGAATGGACAAGCTGGGTCTTCAACAAGCAACCGGTTCAGATTTTTGGGAGTTGGGAGAACATCATAATCTGCTCTTATGAGGAAGCTAATCTTTCTTCCTTCCGTTTTCCATAAGTCTTTCCAGCTGAATTTGCTTTTCTCAATGTTTTCCCACCTTGTCCACTGTCCTTGTTTTCTCTGAGACACTGCTCTTGCATACCTCATCTGCTCCTCCTGTCACTGTATTTACTCCACCACCATAGCTTGCCTTCACTTTTGCATTGTTGCCTTTTGCCAAATGGGCCTTCTGAGCCTGTGTCAAGGCCCCCTCTGCCAGATTGCACCTGGCCCACCATGTCTTCAAACCTGTGCTGCTTCTGCCTGTTTTACTGACTCTGCTACATGACACTTTCTCCCTGTTAAGGTCCTGGATGTAGTATCCTGGACAATACTGTCAAGAGATTCCGAGAGAGGCATCTCAAGCCTCACCCTGGCACACTTGAACTCTTCAGTCAGCCCCGTGACAGACAACTTCAGAGCTTCTTTGCCTTACAAGTAGATGTTACTTAGTGATCTTGGTAGGCCCATCCACTTTTAATGAAGGAACTAACTGTCCTCTCCAACTTTTCAACATGAGTGGCTGGATGGGAGATGCCAGAGAGTAGTGGTGGATAACTGTTTGTCAGGTTGGAGGCCGGTGACTAGTGGTGTGCCTCAGGGATCTGTACTGGGTCCAATGTTGTTTGTCATATACATTTATGATCTGGATGATGGGGTGGTAAATTGGATTAGTAAGTATGCAGATGACACTAAGGTAGGTGGCGTTGTGGATAATGAAGTAGGTTTTCAAAGCTTGCAGAAAGACTTAGGCCAGTTGGAAGAGTGGGCTGTAAGATGGCAGATGGAGTTTAATGCTGATAAGTGTGAGGTGCTACATTTTGGTAGGACTAATCAAAATAGGACATACATGGTAAATGGCAGAGCACTGATGAATGTAGTAGAACAAAGTGATCTAGGAATAATGGTGCATAGTTCCCTGAAGGTGGAATCTCATGTGGATAAGGTGGTGAAGAAAGCTTTTGGTATGCTGGCCTTTATAAATCAGAGCATTTGAGTATAGGAGTTGGGATGTAATGTTAAAATTGTACAAGGCATTGGCAAGGCTAAATTTGGAGTATAGTGTACAGTTCTGATCACCGAATTATAGGAAAGATGTCAACAAATAGAGAGAGAACAGAGGAGATTTACTAGAATGTTACCTAGGTTTCAGCACCTAAGTTACAGGGAAAGATTGAACAAGTTAGGTCTTTATTCTTTGGAGTGTAGAAGGTTGAGGGGGGACTTGATAGAGGTATTTAAAATTAGGAGGGAGATAGATAGAGTTGACGTGGATAGGCTTTTTCCGTTGAGATTAGGGGAGATTCAAACAAGAGGACATGAGTTGAGATTTAGGAGGCAAAAGTTTAAGGGTAACATGAGGGGGAATTTCTTTAGTCAGAGAGTGGTAGCTGTATGGAATGAGCTTCCAGTAGAAGTGGTAGAGGCAGGTTCAGTATTGTCATTTAAAGCAAAGTTGGATAGGTATATGGACAGGAAAGGAATGGAAGGTTATGGGCTGAGTGCAGGTCGGTGGAACTAGGTGAGAGTAAGTGTTCAGCACAGACTAGAAGGGCCGAGAAAGCCTGTTTCCATACTGTAATTGTTATATGGTTATATGGTTAAATATGTACAGTACATAAATAATATTGAGAACATGAGTTGTAAAGTTCTCGAAAGTGAGTCTATACATTGTGGAATCAGTTCAGGGTGGGGTGATGAAGTTATCTACATTGGTTCCACCGGATGTTTTAAGAGTAATAGCTGTTCCTGAACTTGGTGGAGTAGAAGCCTATGGCTCCTGTGCCTCATTTTCAATGGTAGTAGTGAGAATAGAGCATGGCCTGGAAAGTCTACAATAGTAAATCTGTACATGTTTGAATGTTAAAGCAAAGTTGGATAGGTATATGGACAGGAAAGGAATGGAAGGTTATGGGCTGAGTGCAGGTCGGTGGGACTAGGTGAGAGTAAGCATTCGGCATGGACTAGAAGGGCCGAGATGGCCTGTTTCCATGTTGTAATTGTTATATGGCTATATGGTTATATGAATGATGGGGACTTCATACAGAGTCAGTGGCCACAACACTCGACGGAGCAATCCAAACTGAAGGCTCCAGAGCTTGAGGTTTTTTGGCAGCAAGGTCTTGTGGAAGGCTTTCAGCCCATTGATGATTTCTTCTCTCAACAGATCTAGGGTTTACATCATACCAATGCCCCAAGCTTTTAACTGGCATTTCTAACACAGTAGGAATTACTTTCTCATCCACATGGAACTTGTAGTCAACCAGCTTTCTTTTGACTGTAGAAATGACCCTGGAATTCTTTGTTTTAATCATCATTTGTGCCAATTTGATGTTTGAATGGAGCTTCTCAAGCAACCGTTTGGTACATGGAATGGTAGTTGTCAGGATGGTAAAATCATCCATAAATACCCAGATTGGTGGTAGTCCTAGCCCTGACCAATCGTTCTCCTTCTACTACCCACTTAGAAGCTCTAATGATTACTTCCATTGCCATGGTAAATTCCAGTGGAGAGATGGTGCAAACTGCCATTATGCCCATCTCCACAGGCGGCCAGGCTGTGTTGTACTCCACAGTTGGCAATGAGAACTGGAGATATCAACAGTAGTCTTTGTGTAGGGTTGTGACACATTCTGGTACATAGAAGAATTCAAATGAAGACCCTGAGAGGTTATGTGAAAATGACCCAAAGGCATTGGCTAGGTCCAAGAACAAGACCTCTTCTTTCCCTTTTAGCAGTTTGGGTTTGATGCCAAAGTATACTTGCCTGTTCCAAGCAGCCTGTGAAACCTAGCATCCCTGCCTTCTGCACATGTGGAACGAAGAAGTTGTTTTTCTCCAGGTAAGTGCTATGACACTGAAAAGTATTTTCCCTTCAACATTTAATAGATTGATTTGCTGAAACTGTCCAATTTCTGAGGAATCTTTTTCTTTCGGAATTAGAATTCCTCCTGCAGCTGGCAAGCTCTAGGAATAAGTTTATTCTTCCAGACCACCTTCATCTGTTTCTATAAGAAGTTTAGGACTCTTGGTCCATTTTTGTAGGGTTTGTACAGAACTCCATTTGACCCTGGCACTGAAGCAGCCCTCGCCCACTTTACTAATTTTATTATCTCACTCTATCTGGAGTGACTGATGTCAAACTTCAGATGTGGAGGGTGGATGGGTGCAATATCTGATGGTATTGAGATGTGCTCAATTCTCCAGTTGTCTGAGTATGTCAGCTTCAGATAATCTTCCAATTCTTCCTTTGACATCTTAGCAGTTCCATTCTTCTGCTTTGTGAAAATGCTTTTCACGAACTTGTAGGGGTCCTTATAGAATCGTGTCCAAGTGAGTTCTTGCTTCTTTCTTTGAAGCCTGTGCTTTTCTGCTCTCTTTAGAGTTGACATTTGTGCCTTTAGTTCTCCCTGTGGGATGTTGATTTCTTCTCTTTCCTCCATGGTTGATTTTCTCCACTGTTTCTTCAGTTGCCATCTCTCCTTAATGAGACCCTCTATCTGCTTTTGTCTTCTTGATTTGTGTTGTGCCGACAGCTTTGTTTTAATTATTTCTGCCACTCCAAATCTTTCTGCTCTGTAGTTGTATATGAGGTCGCCCATCCTCTCAATTCTCTTCTCAACTGTGCCCTTTAGACCTCTAAGTAGTCTGAATAGATCTTCGTCGACCATTGCCCATTCTTTCTTGTTGCAGGTTTTCGGCAATTTCACACACATCTTTTTCACCTGCAGCTTCTTTTCTGCTGACTGGCCTTGTCTTTCCTGTGAGTGGTGGTCTTCAGTGCTGATGTGCTCTTCTGAGACTGTGCCTGGGTTACAGATGCTCTGCCGACTTTGGGTTCCATCATGCCATTGAACTTCATTTGACTTTCTCGTCCTTTCCCTCAAGAAATGGTTGATGCAAGGTCCCAGTCTTGTGTCCTTCAAGCACTTCATCCTGCCCTGGTGTATCTTCAAGCCCCTAGCTGATGTTGCTTTGGACCAGCTCCAACTCTGGAATGTGCTTCCTGCTGACTCAAGAACTACTCTGCCTATCTTTCTCGGAGTCAACGTCATGACACGTTCTGTTACCAGAATATCCTTTCTTGAGTCATCTTGCACCTCCACTCTCACTGACTCTTTTTGTAGTTCTTGTAGCCATCAGTGGTTGACCCTCCCTGCTACTTAAGCAAAAGGAATCTGCTGCCATGTGGAGCAGAGATGTGATACTGAGACTTTATAAGGTACTGGTGAGGCTTTATAAGGCACTGGTGAGACCTCACCTTGAGTATTGTGAGCAGTTTTGAAACCCTCATCTTAGAAAAGATGTGCTGGCATTGTAAGAGGGTATAGAGGAGGTTCACAAGGATGATTCCAGGAATGAAAGAAACATAGCAAAACCTACAGTACAATACAGGCCCTTCGGCCCATGATACTATGCCGAGTATGTACTTATTTTAGAAATTACCTAAGGTTACCGATAGCCATCTATTTTTCTAAGCTCCATGTACATATCCAGAGGTCTCTTAAAACAACCTATCATATCCACCTCCACCACCATCCCTGGCAGCCCATTCCATGCACTCACCACTCTCTGCATATAAAACTTGCCCCTGACATCTCCTCTGTACCTACTTCCAAGCACCTTAAAACTGTACCTTCTTGTGTTAGGCATTTCAGCTCTGGGAAAAAGGAGAGATTTACTAGAATTATTTCATGTAACCTCTGCTTGTCCCTCTCAAACTGGAGTATGAATTCATTCATATAATGTTCACTGTCGGAATCGCATCCCCCTGCCATATTAGGTTAAACCACTCCCAACAGCTCTAGTAATCCTGCCCGCAGAAATATTGGTCCTCCTTGGATTCAAGTGCAACCCGTCCCTTTTGTACAGGTCACATCTGCCCCAGAAGAGGTCCTAATTATCTAGAAATCTGAACCACTGACCCCTATTCCAGTTCTTTAGCCACCTCATTCTATTCCTATCCTTACTGTCATGTTGCACAGATGAATCTGTGGAATTCATTGCAATGCACAACTGAGTCTATGTCATTGAATATATTTAAAGTGGTGGTTGCTATGTTCTTGTCTGTGATTATCAAAGGTTATGGGGTGAAGGCAGGAGAATGGATTTGAGAGGGATAATAATCAGTCATGAAGGAATGACAGAACTGACTCAACAGGCCAATGCCCTACTTCTGTTTTTGCCTTACAGTCTTATGGTCTTAATTCTTGCTAATCAATAATTTTGCCGATAAAGATTAGTTACTACAGTCTCTTAAGATTTTAGTTATGAGAATTGTTAAAATTGTACGTGAACAACTTTAAAAATAAACAGAATCGAGGGACTCGGCCTGTAACATTGGCTATCTATTACCTTCTGTAGATGCTGCACAACTTGCTGATTTCCTCCAGCATTTATTGTGTATTGGTCATGACTAATTGAATGGTTTCAGCATTTTTTTCTCTTCTAAGGATGAGCCATTTCTGAATCCAGGCAGCCATGTTTCCCTGGATCCCATGCCTCCTGACTTTCTCAATGAACCCAACATGGGGAACCACATCAAACACCTTATTAAAATCTGTATACAGTGCATTCACTGCTCTACCTTCATCAACTTATTTTTTCACTTCCTCAAATAATTCAGTCAGGCTAAAAAAAGCAATTGGATACAATAGGAATATTTAAAACAAACTGAGTCAATCCAAAAAATTTCAAAAATTGAAACCATATACATAAAGTATGTTTAATTATCGGATTGTCAATTCGTTTCGGCAATTTAGAAAGAGCAAAGGGAAGAGAAGTCCCTAAAATAGAACCCAATGCAAATCCTTGTACAGATTTAATTTCCAGGTTCACCCAATGAGGGCTAAAAGATAAATCCCAATCCTTTAACCAACATATCAAATATCCAATAATAAAATCTAAAATTAGGCAATGCCAATCCACCTTCCTTCTTTGCCTTCTGTAAATATTTTTTACCTAATCCAGGATTTTTAATCTGCCATATATATGAGGAAATTTTTGAATCAACATTAGCAAAAAAAGATTTCGGAATAAAAATTAGTACCGCTTGAAATATATATAAAAAGTTGGGTAAAATAGCCATCTTAATAGCATAAATCCGACCTATCAGAGATAAAGATACTGGTGACCATTTAGTAAACAAACATTTAATCTGATCGATTAGGGGTAAAAAATTAACCTTAAATAAGTTCTTATAGTTTTTTGTGATTTTAATCCCTAAGTAAATAAAAGAGTCATTAACTAATTTAAAAGGTAAATTTCCATAAATTGGAACCTATCTATTTAAAGGAAACAATTCACTCTTATTAAGATTTAATTTATACCTGGAAAAATTACTAAATTGAGCCACCAATGATATAACTGCAGGAATGGATTTCTCAGGATCAGAAACAAATAATAATAAATCATCTGCACATAATGATAGCTTATGTATATCTGTCCCACAATTAATGCCAAAAATGTTCTGTGATTCTCTGATAGCAATTGCCAAGGGTTCTAAAGCAATATCAAATAATAATGGACTAAGAGGACAGCCTTGTCTAGTACCCCGAAATAAGCGAAAAAAGGGAGATCTTTGATTGTTAGTAAGCACCGAGGCTACTGGAGTATGATATATCAGTTTAATCCAGGAAATGAATGTCGGACTAAAATTAAACTTCTCAAGCACAGTAAATAAGTATGGCCATTCAACTCTATCAAATGCTTTCTCTGCATCTAGTGAAATGACACATTCTGAAGTGCTATGTGAAGGAGTATAAACAATATTCAATAATCTCCTAACATTGAAAAAAGAATAGCGATTTTTAATAAAACCAGTTTGATCTTCCGAAATAATTTGGGGTAATGCCTTCTCCAGCCTGGATGCCAGTAACTTGGAAAAGATCTTGGAATCTACATTCAATAAAGATATTGGTCTATTGGATGCACAGTCAGTAGGGTCTTTATATTTCTTCAATATTAAAGAAATGGAAGCTCTTTAAAAAGATTGTGACTAGCTAACAGTTTACCCGATTTATCACTATGTATATAAAAACCAGATCTGGTTTTCATTAATTGATTTGCAATCGAAGATGTAAGTAATAAACTATGTTCCATAGTTCCATACTATGTTCCATAGTATCCTTCTATTATAGACCAAGCTTATTCAGCTTGGAAGACTAAAGGATTACTATGATTTTGAGATTTATTTTTGGATAATTGTTTTATGTCTTTTGAACAATTAACTAATAAATATAATTTGCCTAGATTTCATTTTTTTTAAGATATTTACAATTTGGAATTTCTTAAATACTGTACTTCCTACTTTTCCAAATTTTGTGTCTTCAGGTATTTTGGAGAATTTGTTTGAACTAAATCCTTCTCAGAAAGGGCTAATATCAAAACTTTACAATATAATTATGAAGATACGTTCAGAGCCCTTCTATAAGATTAAAAATGATTGGGAAAGAGAACTTAACCTTACTATCCCTATTGAGAATTGGGATAAAATTCTTCAATTAGTTAATACATCATCTATATGTGCTAAACATTCATTAATACAGTTTAAGGTTGTGAATAGGGCTCATATGTCCAAGGATAAATTAGCTCATTTTTGTTCCTATATAAATCCTATTTGTGACAGATGTCATTCTGAGATAGCGTCTTTAACTCATATGTTCTGGTCGTGTCCGCTTTTGAAAAAATATTGGAAAGACATTTTTGATATTATTTCTATGGTATTGAACATTGATTTACAACCTCATCCTATTACTGCAATTTTTGGTTTACCAATGATGGACTCACTCCATTTATCCTCTTCTGCTTGTTGAATGATTGCATTTCTTACATTAATGGCTAGAAGATCTATTTTGCTGAATTGGAAAGAAATTAATCCTCCTACTGTATTTCATTGGTTTTCTCAAACTATGTTATGTCTAAATTTAGAAAAAATTAGATGTGTTGTATTTGATACTTCTATTAAATTTGAAAAGGTATGGAGACCATTTATGCAATATTTTCACATGATGTAATATGACCCTGTTCCAAGCCTATTTGTTTTTCCAGTTTCGATTTTATATATGTTGAGAGGATTGGAGTTGCCGACACTGATGATTTTGCATTTTTGTGAGATATTATAAACAGCTCTTTTTTTCCATTTTGTCTTTTTCTCTTTTTTCTTTTTTCGTTTTTTTCCTTATTAGTTATTAGATTATTAGATTAGTTTTTTTTGCATACTTTTTTTTCTTTTTCTTTTTTCTGTTTTTTTAAATATATATTATGATATACCAATGTGTGCCTTGTTTATTTGTTACTTGTATCATCCATGATTTGGGAATACTCATTTATACTGTAACTATTGCTTATGTATTCTTTCATGTTCAGTTGTAATGTGTATGTTTGTAATCCCATTATCTATGTATCAATTTTATTTTGTTGATATTAATAATAATAATAAAAAGATTGAAAAAAAAAGAAAGAATTCAGTCACGTTAATGAGGCATGGCCTGCCACTCACAAAGTCATACTGACTATCCCTAATCAGATTTGCTTCTCTAAAGGCTTGTAAATCCTGTCTCTAAGAATCCTCTCCAATAATTTGCTCACCACTGAAGTAAGATTCACTGGTCTATAATTTCCAGGATTATCCCTAATATCTTTCTTATAGAACATAGAACATAGAATAGTACAGCACATTACAGGCCCTTCGGCCCACAATGTTGTGCCGACCTTCAAACCCTGCCTCCCATATAACCCTCCACCTTAAATTCCTCCATATACCTGTCTAGTAGTCTCTTAAACTTCACTAGTGTATCTGCCTCCACCACTGACTCAGGCAGTGCATTCCACGCACCCAACCACTCTCTGAGTGAAAAACCTTCCTCTAATATCCCCTTTGAACTTCCCTCCCCTTACCTTAAAGCCATGTCCTCTTGTACTGAGCAGTGGTGCCCTGGGGAAGAGGCACTGGCTGTCCACTCTGTCTATTCCTCTTAATATCTTGTACACCTCTATCAAGTCTCCTCTCATCCTCCTTCTCTCCAGAAAGTAAAGCCTTAGCTCCCTTAATCTCTGATCATAATCCATACTCTCTAAACCAGGCAGCATCCTGGTAAATCTTCTCTGTACTCTTTCCAATGCTTCCACATCCTTCCTATAGTGAGGCGACCAGAACTGGACACAGTACTCTAAATGTGGCCTAACTAGAGTTTCATAGAGCTGCATCATTACATCGCGTCTCTTAAACTCTATCCCTCAGCTTATGAAAGCTAACACCCCATAAGCTTCTTGAACAAAAAAATAACATTTTCCATCCTCCACTCATCTGGTACTATTCCTGTAGCCAGTGAGGATGCAAAAATCATCACCAAAGGCACAGAAATCTCCTCCTTCGCTTCCTGTAGTAACCTCAGGTGTATCTCTCTGGCCCTTGGGACTTATCTATTCTAATGCTTTTTGAAAGTTGCAATACATCTTTTTTGTTAACAGTGACACGTCTCAACATATCAGCCAGTTTTACGCTGTGCTTGCATTCCTTAATGTTCTGCTCACTGGTGAATACTGAAGCCGAATATTCATTAAGGACCTTCCATACCTGCTCTGACTCCGGCACACAGTTCCCTTTTTATCCCTGATCAGTCCTACCATCACTCTAATCATCCTTCTATTCTTCATGTACGTGTAAAACTGCTTTGGGGTTTTCCTTAATCCTACTTGCTAAGGCCTTCTCATGTCCTCTTCAAACTCTCCTAAGTCCATTCTTCAGGTCCTTTCTGGCTTCCTTGTAATCTGTCTGATCCTTGGTTTCTAAACCTTTAATATACTTCTTTCTTCCCCTCAACCATCAGGTTCTTGAACCAGTATGGATCACTTCACTCACCCCAACACTGAACTGATCCCACAACCTATGGACTCAATTTCAAAGACTCTTCATCTCATGTTCTCGATATTTATTGCTTATTTCGTTTGTTTTTCTTTTTATGTTTGCACAGTTTGTTGTCTTTTACACATTGGTTGTTTGTTTGTTGTGTACAATTGTTTTCATTGATTCTGTTGTGTTTCGTTGTACTTACTGTGAAGGCCCTCAAGAAAATATATCTCAGGGTTGTATATGGTCGCACACTAGATATGTACTTTGATAATGAATTTATTTTGAACTTTGAACCCCAAACTTCTTTCTCTTGACTAGATGTTTCAGATCTCTTATCAACTATAGTTCCTTTATTCCACCATCCTTTCCCTGCCTCATTGGGACAAATTTCTCTAGAACCCTGTGCTACATAAAAAAGCTCCACATCTCCATTATACATTTCCCTAAGTACATCTGATCTTAATTTATGTTCCCAAGTCTCAGAAATGCTTTCTCGTGGAAAGATCTGACACTTCACCAGGTTAGTTGTATTGCATCATATCCAGTATGGCCTCTCCTCTGTTCACCTGTTTACATGCTGTGTCAAGAATCCTAATAGGATGTACCTACAAATTCTGTCCCATCTAAGCCTTTTGCACTACGGAGGTACCAATCACCAATGAGGATGTTGAAGACCCCATGACAACAATCCTGTTATGTTTGCTCCCTTTCCAAAATCTACTTCCTGATCTGTTCCTCCGTTGCTACTGGGAGGGCCTAGAGAATACTCTCAGTGGAGTGATTGCTCCCTTCCTGTTTCAGACTTCCACTCACACTAACTCAGTAGACAATCCTTGCATGGTATGTTCCCTTTCTGCAGTTATGAAACTATCCCTGATTTGCAATGCCGCTCCCCCAACTCTTTTAGACCCTCCCTGAACATCCAGAAGCTATTCCTGCCCTTATAATAACTCCAGTGTTGTAGTTCCATGTATTGATGCATACCAACATAACCAAAGACCCACCCCAGACATTCTCACTTCTTCCCCCTCCCATCAGGCAGAAGTTGGAAAGCATGTTCGACCAAGCTCGAGGACAGTTTCTGTTACACTTTTATAAGATAATTGAACAATTTCCTAGTGCCATAACATTGTTTCTTGACCTCACAATCGAACCATTATGGCCTTGGATTTTATTCTCTGCTTGCACTGCACACTCTCAATTCTGTTATTTCTTTACTTTGTACAATCTCATTCACTGATGAATGAAACTGTCCCTAGGGATGGCATGCAAAGCTGCAATTTTTCAATGTACCTTGGTACACGTGACAATAATAAATTCATTACCTATTAATTCCCAAATAATAATTATTTATTTATAATAAGTTAGTAATAAATTTATGATAATTAGTGGTTTCCTGCTAATTATCATTGGCAAGTAGAGATATTTTTATTTGGCTAACAATTTATTTCGAGCATCTGCAGATTCACTCGTATTGCCTTTGAAATACATAAATCAATTGGTTTCTGCAAATATTGTAATTAAATTGTTAATGGTCATATGTAATATCATTGATAAAGGTAAAGATTAGCTTTATTTGTCATATGAACATCGAAACATTGTGAAGAGTGTCAATGCCCAAGATCATTCAAGGATGTGCTGCAGGCCGTCTGCAAGTGCCACCATGCTTCTGACACCAATACAACATGCCTGCAAATTACTAATCCTGGAGCATCGCAGGAAACCCATTCGGTTCAGGGAGAATGTAAAGATTCCTTATAGAATGTGGTGGGAATTGAACCCTGATTGCTGGATTCAAGCATGAAGTGTTATGCTGGCAGCTACACCACAGTGCTGCTAATGGTGGGCCAAGTCCTTTTTTGTCACTCAGCTTTTCACTGAACTCAGATCCAGCTGCAAGGTGCCCAGTGCTGGCACTGACCAGTGTATCAGACAGTCATCTAGGGACCATATCTTTATTCTCAGAACAGTTTCTCAAATTGAAATTCAGATTGACATTAGAAAACTATTTAATCACTGTAAAATAAACAAATAATTTATATAAATTTTAACAGTGTATTTTAAAAAATATTAACAGTCAGATTGAAAAATTTGAGCTTTACATATTGAGCTTGAACTCAGAACTATCAGCTAGCAGTTTATCTGTGAAGATTTAATTACTGCTCTAAGAAGGGCAAGATCCAGTTCAGATCCATGTGTGAGATGGCAGTGATTTAACAATCAGGAGAGGCTGATTACAAGAGCAGTGTTAAAATTATCGCAAAGGCTGGTTTGGAGCCTCAATACACAATCTTCCCACATTTTGGTGAAATTAATATTCATCAAACAACCATCGGCTATATATCTAGAGGGCTGGAGGGGAGTTTATTTGTGTGTTTCTGATTTCTCTTCTACTGAAGGAGAGGTGGTTTTATGGTTAATATTGCAGAAATAGTTTTCATTTTTTTCTCGCTGGATCAATGCATAGACGTCTGGAGCCCCCCTACAGATTTCAAACATCAGAGGTCCAGAAAGCTGGCTTTGATTAGAACTCGAGGGAAGTGGTAGTAGCTAGGCATTTCAGATCTTTGAACCATTAGCTAGAACACGGATATTTCATAATGTTGGAGAAAGTACTATGTTTATAACACTGGGAGACATCTTTCACATCTGGCAATCTGTGAGTTACATTTGCAGAAATCTTAACCTCAGAGACATGGTTCTTCACAGATCTGTATTCAATTGTTTTGGAATCTCTTTTCTAATTCGTATGTGTCATTCTTTAAACAAACCTATAGTTAACGTGTCTGAGCTCACAATGAGAATGCTTGGCCATTGAAAATTATTCGCGATTTACAAGCCACAGAAAATTCTGCTCCAGTCTACGGATCAGTTGGCTGTTATTAATATGTGAATGAGGAATGGAGACTGTGAGCAGCAGAATGAACATTCAATTTTTCTCTTTTGCTGAAAGAAATGTCTGCTTTTCATTATATTTTATGACACGTAAACAAAACAGTGGTGAGGTACAGATTTCAACTATGCAATTCAACCAATATAAGATTCAGTGAGCTGTGATAAAAAAAATTACAGCCAATTAGAGTTTTCCAGGAATTAGTACCTCATGCTCCTCAATGATCAGGGGACAAAAAGTGATTGCGGGGAAGTATAGGCAGAGGCGATATCAGAGGTAGGTTACTTACACAGTGAGTGAAAAGTTGAGACCCTTCATCTAGATTAAAAGAAGCAGGGGAGATAGTATAAAGAGGTGAAAGGAACAGGTTGACTGAATAGAGGTGTACAACATGATGAGACACATAGATATGTGGACAGCTAGAGACTTTTCCTCCGGGTAGAAATGGCTAATCGGGGGAAGCATACTTTTAAGGTGGTTTGAGCAAATTATGGTGGGGGATGTTAGAGGTAAGTTTTTTTTTAACACAGAGAATGGTAGGTGCATGAAATGTGCTGCCAGGGCCGGTGGTAAAGACAGATACAGTAGGGGCATATAAGAGATTCTTAGATAAGCACATGGATGAAAGAAAAGTGAGGGTAGCTATGTAGGAGGGAAGAGTTAGATTGTTTTTAGAGTAGGTTGAAGGGTTGACTTATCATTGTGGCTTTAAGGGCCTGTACAGTGTTGTATTTTCCCATGTTCTATATTCTAATTATCCTAACATTCACTAACTTCTGGTAACTTCTCCCCCTTGCTCACTTCTTTAACTATCCATTCCCCATTCTGGCTCTCCAGCAGTCCATAAGACCCCCCCCCCCCCCAACCCATTCTCCTGCCTTCTCCTTGTAACCTTTGACACCCTTGCTAATCATGAACCTATCAATTTCTGCATTAACTATACCAAATGAGCTGGCTTCCAAATACTAAGTTCACTCTGGATAAAGAAATTCCACCTTATCTCTGTTCTAAATTGACGTCCCTCTATTCTGAGCCTGTCTCCTCTGGTCCTAGACTCATCTTTTCTCTCACCACTTCTCTTCTCCTCTCTCGCCCATCACCTTCCCCAGGTGCTCCTCCTCCTTCCCTTTCATCCATGTTCCACCCTCTACTCCTATCATATTCTTCTTCTTCAGCTTGTTCCACCTATCACCTCCCAGCTTCTCACTTCATGTTTTATGCCCACCTACCTTCCCCTTCACCTGGTCTCACCTATCACCTTCCAGCTTTTACTCCTTCCCCTCCCCCACCTGTTTTATTCTGGCTTCTCCCCCTTCCTTTCCAGTCCTGATGAAGAATCTCAGCCCAACATCCCTCCCCAGAGATGCTGCCTGACCTGCTGTGTTCCTCCAGCATTTTGTGTGTGATGCAAGAACATTGATTTCATTAATCGCGAGCCAAATGTTGTGGATAATTATCAGAAATGCGGAGAAATGATAAAATCAGGAACAAGTGATTATTTGTTATTCATTGCTTTATTATTATTTATGTTTTGTATTTGCACTGGTCGAACATGCAAGTTGGTGTGATCTTTCGTTGATTCTATTATAGTTAGTATTGTATTATGGATTTATTGAGTATGCCCACAAGAAAATGAATCTCAGGGTTGTATACGGTGACATGTATATACTTTGATAATAAATTTACTTAGAACTTTGAACTTTACACTCATTGAAAACTGCACTTCTCCCCAATGGAATGCAGCAATTGCTTGAAGGATGAGACACTCGATAAAGTGACCGGTGGCATCATAACACTTGACCTACCTTGGAATATCTGGCAGCAAGCTACAATCAGAATCGGGTATATTATCACTGGCTTAGAACAGAACTTTGTTGTTTTGTCATAGCAGTATAGTGCAAAAACATAAAATTACTATAAATTGCAAAATTAATAAAAAGTGCAAATAAGAGATTAATGAGGTGGTGTTCATGGAATATTCAAAAATCTAATGGCAGAGGGGAAGAAGCTGTTCCTGAATCATTCTGAGTGAGTCTTCAGATTCCTGTACCACCTCCATGATGCTAGCAATGAGAAGAGGGAAGTCCTAGATGGTGACGGTCTTAATGATGGATGCTATCTTCATGAGGCACAGCCTTTTGAAAATGTCCTCATTGGTGGGAAGGTTGTGCTGTGATGGAGCTGAGTGAGTCTGTAATACTCTGCAGCTCTTGCAGTCCCATACATTGGAGGCTCCTACCTGGTCATGATGCATCCAGTCAGAGTTCTTTCCATCGCATACCTATAGAAATTTTCATGTCTTATCAAACTCCTAACGAAGTACAGATATGATATACCACAGTCTGAGCATCAATTTTGCATCTGACTGTGTTCAAATCATTGTGTCAATTCCAACTGATAAGAAACTATGTCTCTGGTGTTGGGTCCACAATCAAAACAGCAGAAAAAAATTGAACTGGGCTATTAAGCGGAAATAGAGAAGTGCTTTTTCTTGACACTGGTAATCTGGAATACACCATCACAAGGGGCAGTACTTAATGTTTAAGTTTCAAGTTTTATTCAACCATGGGTGAATATAGCCAAATGAAACAGGCTCATTTGGGACCAAGTTCCAAATCACATTACCAACAGTACACTGCACGTTGCACATGTATTATAATTTCAGAAAAACATACAGTTGGGAAAAAATAAGTAATATAGTCAAGTCCCTGAGTTGTCCAGATTCAGCAAGCAAACACTGGAAAGCAGCATGCACTGAACACTGGAGACCAGCATTGAGCGAACACTGGAGAGCAGCATTGAGTTAACACTGGAGAGCAGCATTGAGTTAACACTGGAGAGCAGCACCAAGGGAACACCAGAGAGCAGCAGCAAGCGAACACCAGAGGCAGCACCAAGTGAACACTGGAGAGCAGCACCGAGCGAACACTGGAGGCAGCATTGAGTGGACACTGGAGAGCAGCACCGAGCGAACACTGAAGGCAGCATTGAGTGGACACTGGAGAGCAGCACCGAGCGAACACCAGAGAGCAGCAGCAAGTGAACACCAGAGGCAGCACCAAGTGAACACTGGAAAGCAGCACCGAGTGAACACTGGAGGCAGCATTGAGTGGACACTGGAGAGCAGCACCGAGTGAACACTGGAGGCAGCATTGAGTGGACACTGGAAAGCAGCACCGAGTGAACACTGGAGGCAGCATTGAGTGGACACTGGAGGCAGCACTGAGTGAACACTGGAGGCAGCACCAAGTGAACCGGGAGGGCAGCACTGAGTGAACACTGGGGGGCAGCACCAAGTGAACCGGGAGGGCAGCACTGAGTGAACACTGGGGGGCAGCACCAAGTGAACCAGGAGGGCAGCACTGAGTGAACACTGGGGAGCAGCACCAAGTGAACTGGGAGGGCAGCACTG
The DNA here is from genome assembly GCF_030144855.1 of Hypanus sabinus. Classification (NCBI taxonomy): domain Eukaryota; kingdom Metazoa; phylum Chordata; class Chondrichthyes; order Myliobatiformes; family Dasyatidae; genus Hypanus; species Hypanus sabinus. The sequence continues at coordinate 3,232,699 of NC_082713.1, forward strand.
AGTGAACACTGGGGAGCAGCACCAAGTGAACCGGGAGGGCAGCACTGAGTGAACACTGGGGGGCAGCACCAAGTGAACCGGGAGGGCAGCACTGAGTGAACACTGGGGGGCAGCACCAAGTGAACCGGGAGGGCAGCACTGAGTGAACACTGGGGAGCAGCACCAAGTGAACCGGGAGGGCAGCACTGAGTGAACACTGGGGGGCAGCACCAAGTGAACCGGGAGGGCAGCACTGAGTGAACACTGGGGGGCAGCACCAAGTGAACCGGGAGGGCAGCACTGAGTGAACACTGGAGGCGGCAGCAAGTGAACACTGGAGAGCAGCATTGAATGAACACTGGAGGCAGCACCAAGTGAACACTGGAGGCAGCACAGAGGGAACACTGGAGAGCAACATCGAGTGAACACCAGAGAGCAACATCAACCAAACATCAGAGAACAACATTGCGTGAACCTTGTGAGCAGCACCCAGTGAACACTGGAGGCAGCACCAAGTGAACACTGGAGGCAGCACTGAGTGAACACTGGAGGCAGCATTGAGTGAACACTGGAGGCAGCACCAAGTGAACACTGGAGGCAGCACTGAGTGAACACTGGAGGCAGCACTGAGTGAACACTAGAGAGCAGCACCGAGCGAACACTGGAGGCAGCATTGAGTGAACCTTGTGAGCAGCACCCAGTGAACACTGGACAGCAGCATTGAGTGAACACTGGAGAGCAGCATTGAGTGAACACTGGAGAGCAGCACCAAGTGAACACTGGAGGCAGCACCAAGTGAACACTGGAGGCAGCACTGAGTGAACACTGGAGGCAGCATTGAGTGAACACTGGAGGCAGCACCAAGTGAACACTGGAGGCAGCACTGAGTGAACACTGGAGGCAGCACTGAGTGAACACTAGAGAGCAGCACCGAGCGAACACTGGAGGCAGCATTGAGTGAACACTGGAGAGCAGCACTGAGGGAACCTGAAGGGCAGCACCGAGTAAACAATAGCGAGCAGAATCGAGCGAACACTGGAGGCAGCATTGAGTGAACACTGGAGAGCAGCACTGAGGGAACCTGAAGGGCAGCACCGAGTAAACAATAGCGAGCAGAATCGAGCGAACACTGGAGGGCAGGACCGAGTGAAAACTGGAGGCAGCACCGAGTAAACACTGAAGAGCAGCACCAAGTGAACCAGGGGGGCAGCATTGAGTGAACACCGGAGGGCAGCACTGAGTGAACACCAGAGGGCAGCATCAAGTGAACACTGGAGGCAGCACTGAGCAGACACTGAAGAGCAGCATGGGTGGGAGGGACCCACCACAATCCAGTATGGAACCCAGCAGCACACAGCCAGCTCTGGCATCTCCTTTGCTGCCAATTGCCAACAGGCAACTCTGAACCATGTGGATTTTGTCTGAGCAACAACTGAGGCATTGCAAATCCCCTGTTTTCAGACTTGCAATGAACCAATGAACTGGCTTGCAGTATTCTTGGTTACCAATGTTAAACAGGGTCCTACAATCATAATAAAAATGTCAAGTCAGTCACTCGCATCTTTTTTCGATCACACAGCATCTCAGCACAATAGTACACAACAAGTCCAGGTGATAATACAACAACAGGACACTGTGTCCAACTCCATTGCTATCAAGCATCTCACTGATGGTATACTCCTGCAGTAATGAATGATTTTGGTACCCAGCAGTGAACTATAATCATAAAATGGAATAAATACAGTTTAAATTGGATGCGGAGTGGTTGCTGTGCCACTCTGCTGTCATCTTGCTGGAAGTTTAGTGGTATATTTTGTCAGAGAGTGCAGTTGACCTGTAACCCTCGGGTTGTAAAAGGCAAGGCTTTCTTTTCAGAATCTCTATTCAAAATTATAAGCCCTCGAGCTGATCCAAAATTCTTATTACTTTAATTTGTCTTTCCAGCTTACCAATTATACCCATCTCTCAGACAAACATACAAACATTACCTATTTTGTGCTGAGCAACACTGACAGCAAACTGTGAAGTCTGTGTCTGTGTACATGTGAGTGTGTGTGAGTGTGTATCTCTCTGTGTCTGTGTACATGTGAGTGTGTGTGTATGTGTGTGCCTGTGTTTGTGTATGCTTGTGTGTGTGAGTGTGTATCTCTCTGTGTCTGTGTACATGTGAGTGTGTGTGAGTGTGTATCTCTCTGTGTCTGTGTACATGTGAGTGTGTATCTCTCTGTGTCTGTGTACATGTGAGTGTGTGTGTATGTGTGTGCCTGTGTTTGTGTATGCTTGTGTGTGTGTCTATTATTCTCCACATTACAGCAGTGATTTTAGAAGTTCAAAAAGCGGCAAGGATAGGCTGCCTCCAGCACATCTTAAGTTGTGTTGGTTGTTAATGCAAATGATGCATTCCACTCTATGTTTCGATGGGCATGTAATAAATAAATTGGAATCTAGTCAAATGGATTATCAGATACCAGGTGATTGTAAAATTCTGATATATCATAGAAATGCTTGTTTCTTTTAATCTTTCTTCTTTTGCTCACTGTCTTTCTCTTTCTATTTCTTGTTCTCCCTCAATATCTCTCCCTAACTGTCTTTCCTGTTTTTTAAGATTTTCTTTCTATAAAGCAGAGATATAAATGCCCAATCAAGTCAGGCACTGGATTGTCCCATCAAACTCAAAAATTACCTCAGGAGGAAAACAAGATGATTTGACACTGAGTTCTCCTGGGAATAATAGAAACCAAGTTACTGGTGACAGATCATAATAGGTACAAAGATGGGAGAGCAAATACAGAACATATGAAAATAATATTGCCATAGAAACAGAGAGCACATGGAAAGAATAGACTCAGTGTTATAATGAGCAGAACATGAAGGCATTCTATTAATATGTTGCACAAACATCAGAGAATAAATCAGAGGAATGAGATGGCAACAATAGGAGAGCAGTGAGATTAAACCCATCTTTAATTGCCTCTGTTATAACAGCATGGGAAGAACTTCACTTGACAGCTCTGAGCATTTACAATAATATCCTGACATCAGACAGGGTTCAGGGGAGACGCACAATCCGAGAGCCTTTTGACTGAGGAGATAAGGAGAAACAAGTCCCAGTGATGCGGAGGGGGCACTGGCAAATGATCCAGAAAGGAGAGAAGGGGAATGGTTTCCACAGTGTGTTGTAATCTGTACATAATCTATTGATACACAGTGCAGAGTATCCTGACTGGTTGCATCATGATCTAAAATGGAAAAGGTCACAAAAATTCTGGGCTGGAAGGGCCTACTTCACACTGTATCTCAATAAATAAATCAATAAAACATGGTGGGTACAGCCCAGTCCATCATGAGAAAAGTCCTCCCCACCATTGGCCACATCTACAGGATGTGCTGCCACAAGAAAGCAATGTCCATTATCAAGGACCCCACCATCCATGTATGCTCTCTTCTGACTGCTGCCATCAGGAGGGAACTAAAGGAGTTTCAGGATTCATGCCATCAGGTTCATGAACCGTTATTACCCCTCAACCACCAGCCCCTCGAACCAGCGTGGATAACTTCTCTCACCATAATACTGAACTGATAGCACAACCCATAGACTCACTTTGCAGGACTCAACAACTGATGTTCTCAGTACTTATCTATCTATCTATTTATTTATTTTATTATTATTATTATTATTATTATTATTATTGTTGTTTTTATCTAGTTGCACGGTTTGTCTTCAATTGTTCATTAGTCTCTTGTTAGACTTTATTCCTGTGTTGTTTTTTTACTGGTTCTATCTCTTTGTTCTACTGTGAATGCCTGTAAGAAAATGAATCCCAGGGTAGTATATAGTGAGATACATACTTTGATAATAAATATACTTTGACACCGATCTGAAAAGTACTGCCCAGAATGGTAGTAGGTGCTTTTGACAGAACCTTCTGAAAGGAATTGGATAAGAATGTGAAGTTTTCAGAGTTGTGAGAACATATAAGGGGTAATGCAACATCTGCAGCAAGGAACTAGCATGGGTACAAAGGGCTGAGTGGCCTGTTTCTCTGTTGTACAACTCAGTGATGGTCCTGAAGCTATAAAAAACAAATGCCTTGGACATGTCCATCCTCTGTTGCTAAGGAAATCAATGACCATGACTCCAGATGGGGCTGGTTTTACATGCCTGAACATACACTTGGTGTCCTGGTTTATACTGAAAGTGGAAAATGTACTCTCAGTGGTCAGTTTATTAGGTACACCTGTACACTGCTCACTATTTAAAATATCTAATCAGCCAATCATGTGGCAGCAACTCAATGTATAAAAGCATGCAGACATGGTCAAGAGGTTCAGTTGTTGTTCAGACTAGACATCAGGATGGGAAAAATGTGATCTAAGTGACTTTGATTGTGGAATAATTTTTGGTGTCAGATGGGGTAGCTTGAGTATCTCAGACTGCTGATCTCCTGGGATTTTCATACACAACAATCTCAAGAGTTTACAGAGAATAGTGTGAAAAACAGAAAAAAACATGCAGTCAGTGGCAGTTCTGTGGATGAAAGCAGCTTGTTAATGAGAAAGGTCAAAGGAGAATGGCCATACTAGTTCAAGGTGACAGTAAGTCAAATAACCACATGCTGCAATAGTGGTGTGCAGAAGAGCATCTCTGAATATACAGCACATCAAATATTGAAGAGGATGGGCTACAGCAGCAGAAGACCACGGACATACACTCAGTGGCCATTTTATTAGGTACAGGAGGTAAAGCAGGCACTGAGTCTCAGTGTGCAGTGGTGATAGTAAGTGTCTGTGAGCAACAGCTCAGGAGAACATTCTGATGTCCAAACTTAAATCAATCAATCTACAAATTCATGGCTGAGATCTGGAATAGAAATGACCATCTATCAGAACCATTGAAATGTTGCAAAACACCTCACTGGATCACAGAGGTCACTGCTTCACTAAGGGCATTGGTTTGGTGAGATTACTAAGATCACTTGTTCATTGAGGTCCTTGATTCTCTGACTTCACTGCTCTGGTGAGGTCACTGGTCTGATGGGATCACTAATCCAATTAATTCAGTGGTTAGATGAAATCGCTGATTCACAGAGGATACTGGTCTGGGGATAATGGTTTATCAGAGTTTTTGGTTTTGTGTTGTCACTTGTCTAGTGAGTGTAAATAGTTCATTGAGGTCACTGGTTGATGTGGTCACTGGACTGGCAAGGTCACTGCAGTGGTGAGGTCATTGGTATGAGGAGGTCACTGGTTTGGTGACATCATTGGATTATTGTGGTCATTGGTTTAATGAGGTAATGGTTTGAATAGGTAATTGGTCTATTAGTTATTACACACTCCTGTGACTAGATTTCTCAGGTGCTGATTGAGATGGCTTTTGGGCAAAGTTTTTGGCTCTGCCATAAAGTCAAAGGAATTTACTCATCCACCTGAAAGAGACATTGCATTGAATCAGGAATCATTGAATACTTGGTAGGTTAGACAGCATCAGTGGTGAGAGTTGAAGGGTTTTGTCAGTTGGAGACTTTGCTCATGATACATTTGGGCATAGTTTTAAAGTGTTTGGAGGTAGGTTTAGAGGGGATGTCAGGTGTAAGTTTTTCCACACAGAGAGTGTTGGGTGCATTGAATCCACTGCAGGGAACGGTGGAGGCGGATACAATAGGGTTGTTAAAGAGACTCTTAGATAGGTACATGGAGCTTTGTGTTGCCTTTCAGGCATTTGTTTAGTTTATTATATTTTTGTTTTAGTAATTCGTTTGTTATCATTTTCTAGCTAAAGTTAAGGTTGTTTAAAGTAAATTCGTTGACTGTGATATATCGCGGCATGTGATGATGTCACACCCGGTTTCTCCGCGTCTTGTGGGAAAATACCGGTTTGGAGAAACGGGAAGGAAGGGGCCTATATGTGTGCAGGATCAGCGCGAGAAAAGTTTTCTTTCTACGCACTAGAAACATTAGAGAAGCAATGCCGTAAGTTCATGAGATAATCGATATGTTGAATTAAAAATGTTAACGCTGATTCTGTTAAAAGTAATGATGATTGATAAAGTTTATGTTTTTTGCTATTTAAAGAGTTGCGGATAGTTTGTGTTGAAGTGTATTTAAAGCCAGTCGATGGTGTAGGTAGATCCTGACTGTATGTTGCACTTTAATGTAATATAGTTGTTGTAGTTTTACTTTTGCAAGTATTTATGATGTAAATGTGACGTCAAGAAGGAAACAAATACTGTATATATTTTGTATTGTTTTATCAACAGTTTTCACCATACGTTAATGTGGAAGAGTGAACAGTGAACGGTTATCTTACTGGGACCACTTCATTGACTGGTTTATGCTTGGTGTTCAGTTCAGAGTTCTTTTACACCTGAACAAGAACACTACAGTGAAAAGGCGGCATTACCTGGTGTTTCAAGTGCTGCAGTGACAACACGATCCAGCATCAAGTCGTTGCCATCCAGCGACAGGGGCAGTAGGGCATCAACAAGTAAGGCTGCCCATGCAAGAGCTAAGGCAGAAGTCACCAAGGTGCGAGCGTTGTACGCCGAACAAGAAGCAAAATTGAAAAAGGAAGCGGCTGCAAGAGAAGTCGAAAACCAGTTGGAAAAGGTAAGGATAGAGTCAGAGTTAGAAGTGCTGATGCTACACCGAGAAGCAGAAGCTGCCAGGGTGGAAGCAGAGATAATAGAAAGTGCTGAAGAAATGCATGTTCTGGAAGACGTAAAAGTGTTAAACCAGCCACATCTCCACCACATTGCCAAGCACATCCCAGAACTGGATCCAAAAGCAGAAATACTCTTGCTATTAGGAAGAGATGTTCTCCTGGTGCACAAGGTTAGGCAGCAGGTCAATGGACCACATGATGCCCCCTTTGCCCAACGCCTGGATCTGGGCTGGGTGATGATAGGAGAGGTGTGCCTTGGCAATGTATACAAATCGACAGTTAACACTCTCAAGACCAATGTGCTAGAGAGTGGCCACCATTCAATTTTTCAGCCCTGCACAAGTTTCATGTGTATCAAGGAAGCACGACAAGGCTTTAACAAATGCAAAGTAACCGACAAGACGCTGGGTCAGTCAGTCTTCGCTCAAACTGAGCATGATAATAAACTTGCTCCATCAGCACGAGACACCATTTTCTTAAAAATAATGGACACCAAGGTCTTCAGAGATGAAGCAAATAATTGGGTCGCCCCACTATCTTTCAGAGAACCACGCCAGCGCTTGCCAAACAACAAAGCAGGCAGTCAAGTGGTTCACGTCCTTGCAAAAGACCCTGAAAAGGAAACCTGAGATGCAGCAACAATACGTAGCATTCATGGAGAAGATCTTTGCTAATGGACATGCTGAAGTAGCACCGCCACTGAGAGAAGGCGAGGAGTGCTGGTACCTCCCAACGTTTGGGGTTTACCACCCACAAAAGCCCAATCAGATCAGGGTGGTCTTTGACTCCAGTGCTCAGTGCACTGGTATCTCCCTTAATGACGTGCTCCTTACAGGCCCCGACCTTAACAATACCCTTCTCGGGGTCCTGCTGCGCTTCCAGGAAGAGAAGGTCGCAATCCTAGCGGACATCCAGCAGATGTTCCATTGCTTCTTAGTACAGGAGGACCATCGCAATTTCCCCCATTTCTTATGGCACAAGGACAATGACATTAACAAGGAAGTCATTGAGTACCGGATGAAAGTCCACGTTTTCGGCAATAGTTCATCACCAGCCGTGGCCATCTATGGGCTGCGAAGAGCCATCAGAGAGGGCGCTCAGGAGCACGGTGATGACACTGTTAAGTTTGTAGAAAGGCACTTCTATGTCGATGACAGCTTGATATCACTACAGAAAGAAGATGACGCAATCGATCTGCTCTGACGTACACAAGCCTCACTCGCAGAGTCAAACCTCCGCTTGCATAAGTTCGCATCAAACTGTCAGGCAGTAATGGAGGCCTTTCCACACGATGACTGTGCTCCAGCAATCAAAGACCTAGATCTAGATGGAGAAACCATACCCACACAAAGGAGCTTGGGTCTCTTTTGGGAGATTACAACTGACACATTCACGTTCTCCGTGCCGACCGTGATCAAGCCATTCACCCTCCATGGAGTTCTCTCCAATGTCAACAGTGTTTTTGATCCCTTGGGTCTACTGGCACCAGTTACGATCCAGGGAAGAGTCCTTCTCGGAGAACTTACCTCTGAGCTCTCCGACTGGGATACTCCCCTACCAGGAGACAAGCTAAGCAAGTGGGAGGCTTGGAGAAATTCACTTCAAGATCTAAAGCAGCTTCATATCCAACGTAGGTACACTGCGACCTCACTCACTGAGGCAGCGCACACAGAATTGTGTGTTTTTTCGGATGCGTCTACCAAGACCGTCGGTGCTGTGGCTTACTTGAAAGTGGCTGGGAAGGATGGTCAAGTTGAAGTAGGATTTGTAACTGGTAAGGCGAAGCTCACTCCTCAGACCGAGCCGACAATTCCAAGGCTTGAACTGTGCGCAGCTGTCCTGTCTGTGGAAATGGCAGATCTTATCCAGGACAAGCTAGACCTAGAGCTGGACGATATCAAGTTCTACACAGATAGCAAAGTAGTGCTTGGTTATATATATAAAATGAATCAAAATGCTTCTATGTGTACATTCATAATAGAGTTCAACGTATCAGCCTGTCATCAAAGCCCGAACAATGGCATTATGTACGTACCGAGGATAACCATGCAGACCATGCATCGAGATCCTTACCTGCATCCTGCCTGGCTCAGACGTCCTGGTTCACCGGACCCTCCTTTCTGTATCAGCCACCAACAGAAAAAACTCAAATGAGTGAGACATTTGAGCTGATCAAACCCGAAAGAGACTCAGAAATTTGGCAGCAAATACAAACGGGAGTCACATACCTCGAAGAATTGATACGTACTAACGAACGCTTTCAGCGGTTCTCCACTTTGATTTCTTCAGTGAGAGGACTTGCGTTCCTCATTCACATGGCCAGATCCCACAAACACTCATCCCGAAATAGTAAATGTAAGGGATGGCACAAATGTAACTTACCTCGCACTGTGGACGAATGGGCCCAGGCAAAGGACGTTATCTTTAAAGCAACTCAAAGAGCAGCTTTTGCAAGGGAGTTTTCAGCTCTCCAAGCTAATAAACCAATACCAAAGGACAGCCCTTTGAGGAAATTCAACCTGATCCTGAAGAACGATATCATTTGCATTGGAGGCCGGTTAATACTCTCCCAACTTCCAGCAGCAGAAAAGAGTCCAGTAATCCTGCCCAAAGGCAGCCATGTAACCTTACTGCTCACTCGCCATCACCATGAACAGGTAAGGCATCAGGGCCGTCACCTGACGGAAGGAGCAATAAGGGCAGCGGGACTGTGGATCTTGGGAGATAAAACACTGATTAATTCAGTACTCCACAAATGTGTAACCTGCTGGAAACTGCAAAAGAAGATCGAAGCTCAACGTATGGCAGACCTCCCACCAGAATGCCTTGAAGCCTGCCCTCCTTTTACATATGTGGGGCTTGATGTATTTAGTCCCTGGTCTATCATCACTAGACGCACCAGAGGAGGACAAGCAGAGAGCAAGCGGTGGGTCATCATGTTTAGCTGCATGAGTTCAAGAGCGGTACACGTTGAGGTAATCGAATCTTTGGATACATCCAGCTGCATTAACGCTCTCAGGCGCTTCTTTGTGCTAAGAGGCCCTGCAAAACAGTTAAGGTCTGATTGCGGCACGAACGTTGTTGGAGTGTCCAAGGAGCTGGGGATGGACAAAATGGTGCAAAGGTACCTCAGTGAGCAGGGATGCAACTGGGAGTTTAACACACCACACGCCGCTCACATGGGAGGCGCATGGGAGTGGATGATTGGTATCGCCAGAAGAATTCTTGATTCAATGTTTCTGCAGCAACGCACCCGACTGACCCATGAGGTACTGTGCACAATAACGGCAGAGGTCACAGCCATTATAAATGCACAACCACTCCTACCTGTGTCTTCTGACCCAGAAAACCCCTTCATACTCTCGCCATCAATGCTCCTTACGCAGAAGGCAGGAGCTCCCCCTCCACCAGGGGACTTCTCTGATAAGGATTTGTACACAAAGGAATGGAGACAGGTTCAGGTTCTTGCAAATCAGTTCTGGTCTTTTTGGAGACATGAATATCTACCTTTGTTGCAATACAGACAAAAGTGGACAGAACCCCACAGGAATCTTCAAGTTGGAGAATTAGTTCTGCTCAGGGACAAGCAAATCGCCTGCAACTGCTGGCCAATGGCCAGAATCACAGTCACATTCCCTAGTAGGGATGGACATGTCAGGAAGGTTGAGTTGAAAGCTTCTGACCAAGGTGATGTGAAAACTTACCAAAGGCCAGTTGCAGAAGTCATTCTACTTCTACCTAAAGACTGATTTAGAGACTGAAGTTTTGTATTATGTTCATTGTGACCTTACGAAGGTCAGGCGGGGAGTGTGTTGCCTTTAAGGCATTTGTTTAGTTTATTAAATTTTCACTTTGTAGTTCATTTGTTATCGTTTTCTAGTTAAAGTTAAGGTTGTTTAAAGTAAATTTGTTGACTGTGATATATTGTGGCATGCGATGACTTCACACCTGGTTTCTCCGCGTCTTGTGGGAAAATACCGGTTTGGAGAAATGGGAAGGAGGGGGCCTATATGTGTGCAGGATCAGCGCGAGAAAAGTTTTCTTTCTATGCACTAGAAACATTAGAGAAGCAATGCCGTAAGTTCATGAGATAATCGATATGTTGAATTAAAAATGTTAACGCTGATTCTGTTAAAAGTAATGATGATTGATAAAGATTATGTTTTTTGTTATTTAAAGAGTTGCGGATAGTTTATGTTGAAGTGTATTTAAAGCCAGTCGATGGTGTAGGTAGATCCTGACTGTATGTTGCAGTTTAATGTAATATAGTTGTTGTAGTTTTACTTTTGCAAGTATTTATGATGTAAATGTGTTGTCAAAAAGGAAACAAATACTGTATATATTTTGTAATGTTTTATCAACAGTTTTCACCGTACGTTAATGTGGAAGAGTGAACAGTGAACGGTTATCTTACTGGGACCACTTCATTGACTGGTTTATGCTTGGTGTTTAGTTCAGAGTTCTTTTACACCTGTGCGAGAACACTACAAGCTTAGAAAAATAGAGGGCTATGGGGTATAATACACTGGTTTCGCTGTCTTCTGTTCAGTAGAAGATGGAGGGACAGGATGCCAGAATGGGGGAGTTGTAGACTGCAGGATGGTGTGGATGAGGAATGGGATTGGGAGTGGATGAGGAATGGGATCAGGAGTGGGCATTGCACAAGCAAATTGATGAAGAATGAATAGATGGGAAACCATCAGCTCCAACATCATTAGACTGTTTCATCAGAATGGGCCCCTTTTCCTTATTAACCCTAGAGTCAAATTAAGAATTATAAAGCTCAGTCATTTAATTGCCTGTTATGTACTGTTTGTTATTTTGTGGTCCTGATTTGTAAGAGAGGAACACATCACACGGCATCCACCCAAACAAGATTTCTCAAATTTGGCCAGGGCGAAGGCCGTCTCTCCCTAGATTAAGCCATTAGCCAAACCTAAGAGATACATGTGAATTTGATCAGCAGATTGGAGCTGTGTATGGCAGCACAGATGGGTATAAAGGGAGAAGAGAAGGGGACTCAGGACTCAAGCCCAATCTCATGAAACAGTCTAATGCACAACATTGAAGCTCACTGTTTTCCTGTCTGTTCGTTCTCCATCAATTTCCCCATGTGATGTCCACTCCTAATCCCATTCCAAGTCCACTCTGTCCTGCAGTCTATGACTTCCCTGTTCCAGCATCTTCTCCCTTCATCTTCCACCAAAGAAAAGAAGGCAAAATCATCTCTTGAGCACATGAGAACAAAAAACACCTGCCCTCATTGGCCAGCGTACATTCCAAAGCCCCCGTTATCTCTAGACATAACCCAAATACTGCGCTACAGAGGAACCATTACATTAGCAGTGAACATGAGGAAATCTGCAGATGCTGAAAATTCAGGCAACACACACAAAATGCTGGTGGAACGCAGCAGGCCAGGCAGCATCTATAGAGAGAAGTGCTGTTGACATTTCGGGCCAAGACCCTTCATCAGGACTAACTGAAAGGAAAGATAGTAAGAGATTAGCAGTGAAACATTTCCCAGGTCGTTACATGCAGATGACATGGTTTTGATTGGCCTTACTTCTAGCAATAATGAGACAGCCTACAGAGGAGAGGTTGACATCCTGATACTGTGGTGCCAGGATAACAACTACTCCCCCAATGTCCAAAAAAACAAAAGAGCTGACCATGGATTACAGCAGGAACAGAGATAAGGTCACCCAAATCAACCTCAGTCTGTCTTCAGTTCAGAGGATGAGTAGTTTCAAGTTCCTCGGTATACACATCACCGATGATCTCACCTGGACTGTACCCACCGGCTGTGTGGCAAAAAAACACAAGTGTCTCTTCCACCTCAGGAACTGCAGAAGTTCAGCATTGGCCCCCAAGTCCTCAAGACCTTCTACAGGTGCACTATTGAAAGCATCCTGACTGGCTGTATCATTGCCTGGGAACTGCACCAACCTTGATCACTGGGCACTGCTGAGAGTGGTACAGACAGCCCAGTGCATCTGTAGATGTGAACTTCCCTCCATTGAGGCCATTATGCAGAAAGAAGTCCTGGAAGATCATCGGGGACACCAGTCACCCCAAACATAAACTGTTTAGGCTACTTCTGTCTGGCAAACAGTACCACAGCATTAAATCCAGGACCAGCAGGCTACAGAACAGCTTCTTTCTACAAGCCATTAGTCTTTTATATTCACATGTCTGTACATTGCAATGGAGTCATAACACTAAGATTTTTACTCCCTCACGTTGTGGGATGGATGGAAGATTTTAAATAAATTCTGAATTCAATCCTATAGAGACTGTTCACTCTCGGCACCAGACTAAGGTTCACTCCTGAGCAGGTTGTAGAGCTCCTCACACTTGGCACCACAGACTCAGGTTACAATACAAGCTGGCTGCAAAGCAAGCTATCAAACAATATCAAAGTGGATAGTAAAGGGTTTTTCAAGAACATAAAAAATAAAAAAAGAGATGAGAGTGGATATAGGGCCATTAGAAAATGGGGCTGGAGAAATAATAACGGGGAGAAGGAGATGGCAGGTGAACTAAATGTGTATGTCTATAAAAGTTCTCAGTCATCCAGGTCATTTTATTTGGATAATGAATCCATCTTTGTCAAACTGGAAAATTCACCCCTGAACACCTATCAGCTACTTACAATGTAGTCCTATCATCTCTACCCCAGCATCTTCACAACAGCTCACAACTCCATTCATGCAAAGATAAGCCTAATGACCTTCTCATTACCTCTACAACCCTTAACGACTCTCATGTGATTGCTATACCTTTAAACAACTCAGATTTTATAAGCCATAAACTACCTATCATGGATCAGAACTGGAGAAACTTCTTAGATGAATGGTGAAATGTCTTGTAGGCAACACAGCAAGACCTGTTGCCTTGATTTACCACTGCTTGCTAAACTAAATGAGTATTTTGCATCAGTTGTCCCTGTGGAAGACACTAGCAGTGCCCCTGGTGTTGAAGGATGTGAGGGAAGTGAAGTGAGTGCAGTTACTATTTCAAGAGAGAAGGTTCTCAAAGAGCTGAAAGACCAAGTCACCAGGACCTGATGATTTGAACTCTAGGGTTCTGCAAATTATAGTGCTAGAGATTGTAGAAGCATTAGAAATGATCTTTCAAAACTTATTGGACTGACATGGTACCAGAGGACTGGAAATTGCAAATGCCACTCGACTCTTTAAGAAAGAAGGCAGTCAGCAGTAAGGAAATTATAGAAGTTAGCCTGATCTTAGTGGTTGAGAAGAAGTTGGGGTCAGTTGTTAAGGATGAGGTTATGGAGTACTTGGTGACACAGGACAAGATAGGACAAAGCGGGCATGGTTTCTTTAAGGAAAATTCTTGCTTGACGAACCTGTTGGAATTCTTTGAGAAGATTACAAGTAGGATAGATAAAGGTGATGCAGTGGATGTCATATATTTGGACTTTCAGAAGACCTTTGACAAGGTGCCACACATGAGGCTGCTTACCAAGTTAAGAGCCCATGGTATTACAGGAAAATTACTAACATGGTTAGAGCATTGGCTGATTGGTAGAAGGCAGCAAGTGGGAATAAAGGGATCCTTTACTGATTGGCTGCTAGTGACTAGTGGTGTTCCACAGGGGTCGGTGTTGGACCCACTTCCTTGTATATAAATGTTTGAGATGATGGAATAGATGGCCTTTTGCTAAGTTTGCAAATGATATGAAGATTGTTGGAGGGGCAGCTAGTGTTGAGGAAACAGACTGCAGAAGGACTTAAATAGGTTAGGGGAATGGGCAAGGAAGTGGGAAATGAAATACAACGTTGGAAAATACATGGGCAAGCAAGTTGGTGGTAGAAATAAATGTGCAGACTATTTTCTGAATGGGGAGAAAATCCAACTATCTGAGATGCAAAGGAGCTTGGGAGTTGTTGTGGCAAACTCCCTAAAGGTTAACTTTCAGGTTGAGTCAGTGGTGAGGAAGGCAAATGCCATGTTAGCATTCATTTCAAGAGGTCTAGAATACAAGAGCAGGAATGCAATGCTGAGGCTTTATAAGGCACTGGTGAGGCTTAGTCTTGAGAATTGTGAACAGTTTGGGGCTCTTCAACGAAGAAAAGATGTGCTGGCATTGGTGAAGATCCAGAGGAGGTTGACAAGGATGATTCCAGGAATGAAAGGGAATACGGACAACGTTTGAAGGTTCTGTGTCTGTACTCACTGGAATTTAAAAGGATGAGGAGGATCTCATTGAATCCTTTCATATGTTGAAAGGCCTAGACACAGCAGATGTGGAAAAGACGATTCCCATGGTGGGGGAATCTAGGATAAGAGAGCACAGCCTCAGGATAGAGGGATGTCCATTTAAAACTGAGATGCAGATAAATTTCTTTACGCAGGGCAGGATGTATTTGTGGGAACTTGTTAACACTGGCAGCTGTTGAGGCCAGGTTGTTGGGTGTATTTAAGGCAGAACTTGATAGGTTCTTGATTGGACACGGCATCAAAGGTTACAGGGAGAAGATGGGGAGTGGGGCTGAGGAGGGTAAAAAAGCAATTAGCCATGATTGGTTGGTGTAGCAGACTAGAAGGGCCAAATGGCCTATCTCTACTCTGATGTCTTATGGTTTAATACTGAAGAGATTGTAGAGCTGCTCGCTGGCAGCACCACAGAATAAGTTTCAGTCCTCAGCACTCCTGTCGTGCATACTCTGTGTCACAGGCTGCTAAATCCTGTCCAGACTGAAGAGCTGTTTGCTGTCAGCACCGCGGACTAAGATTCAATCCTGACCAGAATGCAGAGCTGTTCGGTCTCGGAGCCACACACTGCAAAATCTTGTCCAGACTGTACAGCCACCCGGCTCAGCAGCACAGAATAAGGTTCAGTCCAGAACAGTTTGAGGAGCTGCTCGCTCTCGGCATGAAGATTTAATCCAGTCCGGATCGCAGAGCTGCTCGCTCTCAACACCACGGACTGTTCCATCCTGACCAATATTGTAGAGCTGCTGCGCTGCGCTGCGCACCACAGACCAAGGTTTCAACCATACCAGATTGCAGCACTGCTCACTCTAGGCTGTACAGACGGTTTAATCCAGACCCCTCTCAGCAGCACAGAATAATCCACAACATATTGTAGAGCTGCTCGCTCTCAGCACCACAGACTGTTTCAGAGCTGCTGGCTCTGAGCTCCATCCATTGTTCAGTCCAGACCAGGTTATGGAGCTGCTCGTTCTCGACACCACAGACTGCTGAATCCTGAGCAAAATTGTAGAGATTCTCACTCTCAGCCCCACAGAATGTTCAATCCCAACCAGATTGTAGAGCTGTTCGCTCGCGGAGCCGAAGACTGTTCAAACCTAACCAGATTGTGGAGATGCTCGGTCCCAGCACCACGGTCTGTTCAACTCTGACCAGATTGGAGATCTGCTGCTCTCAGCAGCACAGAATAAGGTCCAATCCAGACCAGATTGTAGAGCAACTCGCTCTCTGGACCACGGATTAAGGTTTAATCAAGGCCAGCTGGCAGAGCTCCACGTTATCAATTTAACACACTATTCAGTCCTGACCAGATTGCAGGACTGTTTACTCTCGGCACCACAGACTGTCCAATCCCGACCAGATTGTAGAGCTGCTCGCTCTCGACACCAGAGTGTGTAATCTCAATTTGTAGCGCTGTTTCCTCCAGCACCACAGAATTTTCCGTTCTGACCAGATTGTAGAGCTGCTCGGTCTCAGAACCACAGAATTTTCCCTGCTGAACAAAATTGTGCAGCTGCTGCTCTCGGCACCACAGACCGAGGTTTCAACCAGTTCAGACCGGAGAGCTGCTCGGTCTCGGCACCACAGACCGAGGTTTCAACCAGTTCAGACCGGAGAGCTGCTCGGCCTCAGCACCACACACCTTTCCGTTCTAACCAGATTGGAGAGGTACTCGCTCTCAGCACCACAGAATAATGTTAATTTCAGACCAGATTGTGGAGTTGTTCGCTCTCGGCACCATAGAAAGTTCAATCCAACAAGACTGTAGACCTGTTTCCTCTCGACACTGAAGATTCTGGAGATGCTCGCTCTTGGCACCACAGCCAGTTGAGTCTTAACGAATTGTAGACATGCTTGCTCTCACCACCAGGGACTGTTCCATACCGAGCAAGATTGGAGAGCTGCTGGTCTCGGCACCACAGACCAAGGGTCAATCCGGACCAGATTTCAGAGCTGCTCCCTCTCAGCGGCCCATACTAAAGTTTCAACTAGACCAGTCTGTAGAACAGTCTGCTCGCACCACCGCAGACTATTGAATCCTGACCAGATCGTAGAGCTGCTTGCTCTCAGCAGCACAGAATAAGGTTCAGTCGAGAACAGATTGCAGACTTGTATGCTTCCTGTGCCGGAGACTGTTCCATTAGGAGCAAATTTCGGAGCTGCTCGCTTTCAGCACCACAAGGTTTCAGCTTGACGAAATTTCAGAGCTGCTTGCTCTGAGCACCATTGATTGTTCAGTCCAGGCGAGACTGGAGATCTGATCTCTCCCACCACCACCGACTGTTCTACACCGAATACAGAGCTGCCCATTCTTGGCACTGCAGAATGTTCAACCTCAATTAGATTGTAGAGCTACTCACTCTCGTCCACATAGACAATTCAATCCCGCCCAGGATATAGAGCTCCTCTCTCTCGGCATCACACACTGTTCAATCCTTAGCAAGGATGTAGATCTGCTCGCCCTCAGCACCATAGCCTAGTCTATCCTGACCAGACTGTAGAGCTGCTCGCTCTCAGTTCCATAGAATAATATTTAATGCAGAAAAAATTGAAAAGCTACTCGCTCGAATCACCACAGACTTGCGTCCCAACCAAGATTGTAGAACTGCGCGCTCTCAGCCCACTGACCAGATTGGTCGCAGTCAGCTCGACAGATTAATGCTCAATACAGACCAAATTGAAGAGTTCCTCGCTCTTGGTACCACAGAAATTTTAATCCCAACCAAATTGTTTGCTCTTGGCACCGTGGAGTGTTCAAACCCGAAAAGATTTTGGAGTTGCGCGCTCTCGGCACCAGGGACTGCTCAGCGCTTGTTGCACCAGAGACTCTGGTGCCTGACTGCCAACTGACAGCACCACACCACACAATAAGGTTTCAACCAGACCAGAGTGGAGGGCTGCTCGCTCTCGACGCCCCAGACTGTCAGCTCTGACCAGATGGTAAAGCTGCTTCCTCATCACCACAGATTAAAGTTCAATCAAGAAGAGATTGAACCAACCAGATTGTAGAGCTGTTCGCTCTCAGCACCAGTGTTCTAATCTGACTGGGTTTGTAGAGCTGCCTGCCTCAGAACCATATTAAGGTTTCAACCAGAGCAGATTATAGAGCTGTTCGTTTTAGCACCACAGACTCACAGCATCACAGCGTGTTCCATACGACAAAGATTGTGGAGCTATTGATTTAGTCGCCACAGAATAAATTTCAATACCCATCAGACAGTAGAGCTACTGAGTCTCGGTACCACAAACTAAGGTTTCAACGAGACCAGATTGTAGAGCTGCACGCTCTCTGTTTAGTCCCGACTAGATTGTAGAGCTGCTTCCTGCAGCACCACATATTAAGGTTCAATCGGGGAGATATTGAAGATCTGCTCGCTCTCAGCATCACGGACTGTTCAATGCAGAAGATTGTAGAGCTGCTTGCTTTCGGCACCACAGATTGTAGAATACCACCTTGACTGTAGATCTGCTCTCTCTCTCAGCATCACAGATTTGTATAATTCCGACTAGATAGTGGAGCTGCTTGTTCTCGCCCCCAAAGATTATTCAACCGCGACCAGAATGTACAGCTGCCCGCTCTCAGCACCGCAGACTGTTCTATGCTGACCAGGATTGTAGAGCTGCTCGCTCTCAGCACCGCAGACTGTTCTATGCTGACCAGGATTGTAGAGCTGCCGCTCCTGGCATCAGACTGAAGTACAATGCGACCACACTGTAGAGTCAGTCAGTCTCAGCACCACTGACCAAGGTTCCAACCAGTCCAGAATGTACAGCTGCTCGCTGTCAGCACCGCAGACTGTTCTATGCTGACCAGGATTGTAGAGCTGCCGCTCCTGGCATCAGACTGAAGTACAATGCGACCACACTGTAGAGTCAGTCAGTCTCAGCACCACTGACCAAGGTTCCAACCAGTCCAGAATGTACAGCTGCTCGCTGTCAGCACCGCAGACTGTTCTATGCTGACCAGGATTGTAGAGCTGCCGCTCCTGGCATCAGACTGAAGTACAATGCGACCACACTGTAGAGTCAGTCAGTCTCAGCACCACTGACCAAGGTTTCAACCAGTCCAGAATGTAGAGCTGCTCGCTCTCAGCACCATAAATTGAACTCTCAGAAGAAATGCCAGCAATCGGCAGCTCAGACAGCAGGTCTCCTGACCACACATTAGAGCGGATCGCTCTCCGTTCAGTCCTGAACGGAAGGTAGAGTTGCTCGCTCTCGGCACCACAGATTGAGTTTTCTTCCAGACGAGTTCATACAGCTGCTCGCTTTCGGCACAACACTCAGTTCAATCCCGACCAGAGTGCAGAGCTGTTCGCTCTCGGCACCACGGGCTGTTAAATACTGTACTTTTTGTAGAGTTGTCCGCTCTCAGCAGCACAGACTGCTGAATCCTGATCAGACTGCAGAGTACTTGATGTCGGCAGCACAGTGTAAGGTTCAATCCAAACCAGACTGGAGAGCGGCTCGCCACAGGAAAAGGTTCAGTCCAGACGGGATTGCAGAGCTGCTCGCTCTCGGTAGCACAGACTGATCAGCCCTGACCGCCATTGCAGAGGTTCTCCCTCTCAGCACAGCAGACTGTACAATCCTGACCAAATTGAAGAGCTGCTTCCTCGCGGTACCACGTACTGGTTCAATCGAGAACAGATTGAAGGGCTGCGCGCACTCTGCCCCTCTGACTCTTCAAACCAGACCTGATTGTAGAGCAGGTCGCTTTCCGCATAACATGCATTTCAATTCCGACCAGTTTCCAGAGCTGTTCGGCGGCACACTGTTCAATTCTGCCCATTTTTGTGGAATTGTTCGTTGTCGGCAGCGCAGACTGTAATATTCAATCCGGACCAGATTGTAGAGTTGCTCGCTCTCCGCTCCGCAGGTTAAGGTTCAACTCAGAGCAGACTGTAGATCTACACGCCGTCGGCAACACACACCGGTCAGTCCGTTCCTACCTGCAACCGTGACACTTCACTCACTCTAGATTAATTTTTCAATGATTTCGGGTTGCCTGTGCCCCAACATCTTATTTTACTCTGGATCTCCAGTCCCTATACCTACCCGCCCCTCTCGAGGAAGACCTCAGAGGTATCCGTTTTTTTCTGGACGCTAGACCTAACCAGTTCACTCCACCTCGCGGAACTTGACCGTACTCTAAATAATTTTTCCCTTAGGTTCTTCCACTTCCTTCAAACAAAAAGAGTAGCCAAGGGCACTCGCATGGGTCCTGCCTGTTGGCTACATGGAGCACTCTATGTTCCAAGTTTACACTGGTCACAGTCCCCCACTTACCCTGTGTGACATCGACAACTGCATTGGTGCTGCTTCCTGCACCTATGCTGAACACATCTACTTTGCCTCCAACTTTCTGTCATGGCCCGGATCGGCTCCCCGTTCAATTTATTTAGGTTGCGTTATGATCCGGACCATTGACTAATTCCCTTCTAATTCCGTTTCACGTGTCTCCTGAGCTTGGCCATTAAGGTAATTTACTCTCGACCCGAACCGGCAGTTCATAAGCCCCTGGCTTTAGCCGTTCGGGGCGAGAGTGTTAAGAAGCATTAGCAAGTTGCTGTCTCTACCACAAGCCAGAGTTATCCAGCCCGCATCGGAGTGCCGGCCATTCGCCTTCCTTCACCAGAGTGGGTCCGGGCAAGGTCAAACTGCCAGGGGTGAGTTGAAGACGGAGTCCTGGCTCGACGTTGATGCCCAGTCTTTGGTGTCCATGTTCTGGCTGCGGCGATTCAAGGTCCCAGTCTCCAAGTCCAAGGTCCCAGGGTCCCAGTCATGGCCGTGACGATCCAATGTCCAAGTCCAAGGTCTGTGGCGGGCCATGTTCCCAGTGTCTAAGTCATGGCTGCAGTGATCCAAGATCCCAGTTTCCAAATCCAAGCTCCGTGGCAATCGAAGTCCCTGGTCTCCTAGTCCGAGGTTCGTGTTCCTCTTTGTCCTCCTTAATTTCCTGGTTCTCTATGTAGTGAGTAATAAACGTTATTTTATTGAACCTTAAAAAGATGTATTTGTGTCCTGCTTGTGGGTCCTCCCCCAGCACCCTTGCCCCCACCTTGTGACACTTTCACCCTGCCCTCAAATTACCTGGTCCATTTCTGACACCTCTCTTACTTTCTATATTCTTTATTTCCAGAGACAGCTTATCCACTGATGTCTGTTATAGCCCCATGGACTCTGAGAGCTACTTTGTCCCTACTTGTAAAAATGCCATCCCCTTCTCTCAATTCCTCCATCTCCACCACATCTGCTCTCAGGATGAGGCTTTTCATTCTAGAACAAAGGAGATTCCTCCTTTCTCAAAGAAAGGGGCTTCCCTTCTTCTACCATCAACACTGCCCTCAAACTGCATCTCTTCCATTTCATGTACATCTGCTCTTACCCAATCCTTCCACCACGTTACCAGGGATAGGGTTCCTCTTGTCCTCACCTACCACCTCAATGGCCTCTGTCCAGCACATAATTCTTCAAAACTTCCACCTCCAACATGGTTCCACCAACAAGCACATCTTTTGCTTCCCCTGCTACTTTCTGCTTTCCACTAGGATTGCTCATATGACCCCCTTGTCCATTCATCACTCCCCACTGATCTCCCTCCTGGCACTTATCCTTGCAAGCAGAACACCTCCTCCCTCACTACCATTCAAGGCCCCAAAGAGTCCTTGCAGGTGAGGTGACACTTCACCTGTGAATCTGTTGGGAACATATGTTGTGTCCGGTGCTCGCGGTGTGGCCTCCTATATATCAGTGAGACCTGACGTAGATTGGGAGACAGCTTCACCAAGCACCTACACTCTGTCTGCCAGAAAAAAATGACATCTTCAAGTGGCTACCTGGTTTAATTCCAGTTCCCATTCCCATTCTGGTAAGTCCATCCATGGCCTTCTCTAATGAGGCCACACTTAGGTTGGAGGAACAACACCTTATATTCTGTTTGGTTAGCCTCTAACCTAATGGCATGAACTTTGATTTCTCAAACTTCTGGTAACCACCACCCTTCACCATTTCCCATCCCCTTTTCCCTCTCACCTTATTTCCTTGTGTGCCCATCACCTTCCTCTGGTACTCCTCCCCCTTCCCCCTCCTTGAACTTCTGTCTCTTTCACCAATCAACTTCTTAGATCTTTGCTTCATCCATCCACCCACCCCCAAATTTCACCTATTACTTGCCACTTGATGTTTCTCTCTCCCCTCTCCCTACTTTTCAAATCTACTCCTCAGCTTCTTTTCTCCAGTCCTGCCGAAAGGTTTCGGCCTGAAACATCGACTGTACTTTTTTCCATAAATGCTGCTAGGCCAGCAGAGTTCTTTCAACATTTTGTGTTTTGCTCAGATTGTAGAGCTGCTTGCTCACAGCACCGCAGAGTAAGGATGAGTCCTGATCAGATAGAGTTGCCCACTGTCAGCAATATAGATTGATTGATCAAGACCATATTTTATAGCTGCTTGTACATGGCAGCACAGAATAATGTTCAGCACTGAACAGATTGTACAGCTGCTCTCTGTTGACACCACCGTCTGCTCAATCCAGAGTAGATTGATGAGCTGCTCGACCTCCGCTGACCAGATTGTAGCTTTCAGCAGTAAGGTTTAATCAAGACTTGATTGCAGAGCTGTGGGCTCTCTGCACCTCACTGTTCAATCCAGAGCAGACTGTAGAGATCCTCGCTCTCCGAACCTCAGCTTGTTCAGTCCTGACCAAATTGTGCAGTTGCTCAGTCCCCAATACTTTGTAGAGTTGTTTGAACTCCGCAACACAGGCCATTAAATACTCTACTTTTTGTAGAGTTGTTTGCTCTCAGCAGCCCAAACTGTTGAATCCAGATCAGATTGTAGAGCTGCCCACTCTCAGCACCATAAACTAAGGCTCAGTACAGAGCAGACACTGGACCTGCACTGTTCAATCCAGACCAGACAGCACTGTTGCCAACCTCCCTCTCAGTTCCACAGACTAAGGTTCACTCCTGACTAGGGTATAGAGCTGCTCGCTTTTGGCACCATTGACTGTTTAATCCTAACCAGATTGTAGAGCTGCTTGTTTTCGGCACCACAGTCTGATCTTCAATCCTGACCAGATTGTAGAGAGCTGCTTGCTCTCAGCACCGCAGACTGGTCATTCCCAACTGGATTGTAGAGCTGCTAGCTCTGAGCACCATAGACTAAGGATCAGTCCAGACCAGATTGAAAAGCTGCTTGCTCTCAGCATCACAGCCTACTTCTGACCACATCATCGAGCTTTTCAGTCTTGGCACAATAGCACAATCTGTTGAATCGCAACCAGAATATAAAACTGCTCACTCTGTTCAAACTGCTCACTGTTGGCAGCACAGACTAAGGGTCAATCCAGACCAGATTGCAGAGCTACTTGCTCTCGGCACCACATGATGTGGTTCAGTTCAGACCAGATTGTTAAACTGGTTGCTCTCATTACCACAGCTTGTTTAATCCTGATGAGACTGCAGAGTTGATTGCACTTGGAACCTCAGTCTTTTCAGACTGTTTAATCCTGCCCTTTTGTAGAGTTGCTCAGTCTCAGCAGCACAGAGCCTTCCATACTGACCAGATCGCAGAGTTCTTGTTGTTGACAGCACAGACTAAGGTTCAATCCAGGAAAGATTGTACAGAGCTCCATAGACTATGGTTCAGTCCATACCAGACTGCTCTCGCCACCACAGACCAAGATTCAATATGGAGCAGATTGAAGAGCTGCTCGCTGTCTGCAGTACAGAAAGTTCAATCCAATGCTTCCACGCGGCACAACAGAATGAGGTTAACCACAGAAAAGATTGCACAGCTGCTGGCTGTCAGCACCATAGACTAAGATTCAATGCAGACCAGACTGTAGAGCTGCACTGTTTAATCTAGGCCAAATTGTAGATCTGCTTGCGCTTGGCCTTACATTCTGTAGAATTCCAACCAGACTGTAGGGCTGCTTCCTTTGAGCACCACAGTCTAAGGTTCACTCCAGACCAGACTGTAGAGCTGCTAGCTCTCAGCAACAAAGACTAGGATTCAATCCAGATCAAACTGTAGTGCAGCTCACTCTCTACCCCACAGTACAGACAATCCCAAACAGACTGAAGAACTGCTTGCTTACAGCACCAGAGACTAGATTGTAGAACTGCTCATTCTCGGCACTGCACACTGTTCAATCACATGCTTTTTGTAGAGCTGCTCACTCTTTCCCCCAGAGACTGTTCAATCCAGACCAGATCGTAGAAATGCTTGCTATCTGCATCTGCAGAGAAGACTGTAGACCAGTTCGCTCTCAGCACCATGGACAACGGATTATGCTGACCAGTCTGTAGAGCTGTTTGCTCTTGGCTCCACAGACTAAGGTTCAATATGGATCAGATTGCAGATTTTCTCACAGTCAGCACTACTGACTGTTCAATCCAAACCAGGTTGCAGATCTGCTCGCTCTCATCACCACAGACTAATGTTCAGTCCAAGCTAACTGTAGAGCTGCTAGCTCTCAGCTCCAGAGTCTAAGGTTCATATGAACATAGACATAAGAAGTAGGAGCAGGAGTACCATCCTGACCTCGCCCTGCCTCTCCCTGCGCCAGTTTGCTCTGGACCAAACCTTAGACTGTGGCACTGAGAGCAAACAGCTATACAACCTTGTCTGAATTGAACAGTTTGTGGTGCCAAGAGTGAGCAGCTTTATAATCTGGTTGGAATTCTACAGAATGTTAACACAAGAACATAAAAAATAGGAGCAGAAACAGGATATCTAGTTCCTTGAGCCTGCTCTGCCAATCACTAAGATCATAGCTGATCTGGCCATGGACTCATCTCCACCTACCTGACTTTTCCCTATAACCCCCAATTCCCCTACAATGCAAAAATCTATACAACTTGTCTTAAATATGCTTACTAAGGTAGCCTCAATTGTTTCATTGGGCAGAGAATTCCACAGATTCACCACTCTCTGGGAAAAGCAGTTCCTCCTCATCTCTGTTCTAAATCTACTCCCCTGAATCTTGAGGCTATGTCCCCTAGTTCTAGTCTTACCTACCAGTGGAAACAACTTTCCTGACTCTATCCCGTCTATCTTTTTCATAATTTTTATGTTTCTGTAAGATCTCCTCTCATTCTTGAATTCCAGTGAGTCCGTCCCATGCAACTCGATCTCTCCCCATAGTTTAACCCCTCATCTCTGGAATCAACCTGGTGAACCTCCTCTGTATGGCCTCCAAAGCCAGTATATCCTTCCTCAAGTATGGAGACCAGAACTGCACACAGTACTCCAGGTGCAGCCTCACCAGTACCCTGTACAGTTGCAGCATGACCCCCCTGCTCTTAAATTCAATCCCTCTAGCAATGAAAGCTAACATTCCATTTGCCTTCTTGATAGCCTGCTGCACTTGCAAACCAACCTTTTCTGATTCATGCACAAGCACTCCCATTCTACATTTTTTTACTATTTAATTAATAATCTGCACCTTTATTTTTCCTTCCAGAGTGGATGACCTCATTTTACCAACATTATACTCTATCTGCCAGACCCTTGCCCACTCACTTAACCTCTCTATTTCTCTCTGCAGACTCTCTGTACCTTCTGCACAGTTTGCTTTTCCACTCAATTTAATATCGTCAGCTCACTTAGATATACTACACTCGGTCCCCTCTTCCAGATCGTTAATGTATATCGTGAACAGTTGCAGGCCCAGCACCGACCCCTGTGGCATACTGCTCACCATTGATTGCCAATCAGAGTAACAGCCATGTATCCCAAAACTCCGCTTTCTATTAGTTAACCAATCCTCTATCCATGCAAGTACATCACCCCCAACTCTATGCATCCTTATCTTATGGATAAGTCTTTTATGTGACACCTTATCGAACAGCTTCTGGAAATCCAAGTAAACATAGTCCATCAGTCTCCCTCTATCCACACAATATCCTCAAAGAACTCCAGTAAGTTTGTCAAACAGGACCTGCCTTTACTGAATCCATGCAGTTTCTGCCTGATGGATCCATTTATTTTCAGATGGCTTGCTATTTCTTCTTTAATGATAGCTTCAAGCATTTTTCCCAACTACAGATATTAAATTAACTAGCCTATATGACCATAGAACACTACAGCACAGTACAGGCCCTTCAGCCCTCCATGTTGTGCCAACCCATATAATTCTTAAAAAAAGTACTAACCCACACTACCCCATAACCCTCCATTTTTCTTTCATCCATGTGCCTGTCCAAGAGGCTCTTAAATACCCCTAATGTTTTAGCCTCCACCACCATCGCTGGCAAGTCATTCCAGGCACTCACAACCCTCTGTGTAAAAAAAACTTACCCCTGATGTCTCCCCTAAAATTCCCTCCCTTAATTTTGTACATATGCCCTCTGGTGTTTGCTATTGGTGCCCTGGGAAGCAGGTACTGACTATCCACCCTATCTATGCCTCTCATAATCTTGTAGACCTCTATAAAGTCCCCTCTCATTCTTCTATGCTCCAAACAGAAAAGTCCCAGCTCTGTTAACCTTGCTTCATATGACTTGTTCTCCTAACCAGGCAACATCCTGGTAAATCTCCTCTGCACCCTCTCCATACAGTTACTTGCCTTTTGCCTGCATCCTTTTTTGAACAGTGGTGTGACATTCACTGTCTTCCAATCTGCTGGGGCCTGCCCAGAGTCCAGAGAATTTTGGTAAATCATCACCAAAGCCTCTACTGTAAATAGTGCCCTTTCTTTCAGTACCCTGGGATGCATTCCATTATGACCAGAGGACTTATTTATCTTCAGATCCACAAGTTTGCTCATCACTACCTCTTTAGTGATAGCAGTTGTATCAAGGTCTTCATCTCCTGTTGCATCTGTAACTCTTTGAAATTTTAGATGCATCCTCCACCATGAAGACCACCACAAAATAGTCATTCAAAGCCTCAACCAGATTGTAGAGTTGTTCACTCACAGCAACACATGCTGTGCTTCAGTCCAGACCACGTTGTAAAGCTGGTATATGTACAAAATTAAGGGAGGGAAGTGTAGGGGAGACATCAGGGGTAAGTTTTTTTACACAGAGGGTTGTGAGTGCCTGGAATGACTTGCCAGCGATGGTGGTGGAGGCTAAAACATTAGGGGTATTTAAGAGCCTCTTGGACAGGCACATGGATGAAAGAAAAATGGAGGGTAATGAGGTAGTGTGGGTTTAGTACTTTTTTTAAGGATTATATGGGTCGGCACAACATGAAGGGCTGAAGGGCCTGTACTGTTCTGTGGTGTTCTATGGTTCTATGGTAGCTCTCAGCACCACAGATTGTGGTTCAGTTTAGACCAGATTTTTAACACTGATCACTCTTGCAACACATACAGTTCAATCACAATCAAACTGTAGAACTGCTCACGCTCTGCACCACAGGCTATTCAATCCCAATCAGACTGTAGACTTGCTGACCTTCAGCACCATAGACTGTTCAATCGTGACCTGATTGTCGAGCTCCTCACTCTCAGGACCACCGACTGTTTTGTAGTGTAGTGTTGCTCATTCTCAGCGGCACAGACTCAGGTTCATTACAGAGCAGATGGTAGAGCTGCTCGCACTGGCACCAGAGGATGTTGAATCCAGACCATATTGTAGAGCTGCTTGCAATTTGCACCACAAGCTGTTCAATTCATACCGCACTCTAGAACTGCGCTCTCTCAGCATCACAGGCGAAGTTTCACTGCAGAGAAGATTGTAGACCTGCTCACCCTCAGCACCATAGACGAGGGATCAACCCTGACCAAACTGCAGAGTTTTGAGAGTGTTTGTCCATTGTATGTGGCCTATAACCAGAGACCAACAGTCAGTTGGAGAGCAGGGAAGGTTCAGGCATGAAAGGGAGACACTGCCTAGTGGAGCGGTCATCGATGGAGTGATCTGAGGCAGAGTGGTAGTGCTTTGGCTCATTTGGGCTTCAATGATAACAGGTCAAGGTGAGGTAAGTTACCTGTGAAGAACAGAGACAGGAATTATGCCTGTGAGGCTGGTGTTCTGCATTGGGTTTCAGATGTGGGAGATCTGGAAGACTCCCAGCCTCCCGGAAGACCATATCTGCACCAGGTGCGTCGAGCTGCAGCTCCTTAGTGACCGCATTAGGGAACTGGAGATGCAGCTCGATGACCTTCGTCTGGTCAGGGAGAGTGAGGAGGTGATAGAGAGGAGCTATAGGCAGGTAGTCACACTGCGGCTTGGGGAGACAGACAAGTGGGTAACAGTCAGGAGAGGGAAAGAGAAGAGTCAGGTACTAGAGAGTACTCCTGTGGCTGTCCCCCTCAACAATAAGTACTCCTGCTTGAGTACTACTGGGGAGGATGGTCTACCTGGGGAAAGCAACAGTGGCCATGCCTCTGGCTCAGAGTCCGGCCCTGTGGCTCAGAGGGTAGGAAAAGGAAGAGGGCAGGAGTAATAGGGGACTCTATAGTTAGGGGGTCAGAAAGGCGATTCCATGGAGGCAGAAAAGAAACACGGATTGTAGTTTACCTCTCAGGTGCTAGGGTCCAGGATGTTTCTGATTGTGTCCACGATATCCTGAAATGGGAAGGACGACAGCCAGAGGTCATGGTACATATTGGGATCAGCGACGTAGGTAGGAAAAGGGAGGAGGTCCTGAAAACAGACTATAGAACGTTAGAAAAGAAGTTGAGAAGCAGGACCTCAAAGGTAGTAATATCAGGATTACTGCCCATGCCAGGTGACAGTGAGTACAGTATAGGAATAGAGTGAGGTGGAGGATAAATGCGTGGCTGAGGGATTGGAGCAGAAGGCAAGGATTCAGACTTCTGGATCATTGGGATCTCTTTTGGGACAGGCGTGACCTGTACAAACAGAATGGGTTGCACTTGAATCCCAGGGGGACTAATATCCTGGCAGGGAGGTTTGCTAAGGCCATTGGGGAGAGTTTAAACTGGAATTGTTGGGAGGTGGGAACTGAACTGAAGAGATGGAGGAAGGGGCTGTTGGCTCATAAATAGAGAAAGCTTGGAGACTGTGCATGAGGGAGGATAGGCAGATGATAGAGAAGGGATATGCTCAGACCGATCGTTTGAGATGCATCTATTTTGATGCAAGAAGCATCATGAACAAAGCGGATGAGCTTAGAGCATGGTTCAGTACTTTCTAAGGCAGGGACATGTTTGGCACAACTTTGTGGGCTGAAGGGCCTGTATTGTGCTGTAGGTTTTCTATGTTTCTGTGTTTCTAGTACTTGGAGCTAAGATGTTGTGGTCATTACAGAGACTTGCATGGCTCAGGAACAGGAATGATTACTTAGAGTGCCAGGCTTTAGATATTTCAGACAGGACAGGGAGGGAGGCAAAAGAGGTGGGGGTTGATACAGCTGATCAGAGATAGTTCTGTGGCTGTAAAAACGAAGGAAGTAATGGAGGGATTGTCTAGGGAGTCTCTGTGAGTGGAAGTTAGAAACAGGAAGGGGTCAATAACCCTACTGGGTGTATTTTATAAACCACCCAATAGTAACAGGGACATCCAGGAGAAGATAGGAAGACAGATTCTGGAAAGGTGTAATAATAACAGGGTTGTCGTGGTGGGAGACTTTAATTTCACAAATATTGATTGACATCTCCCTAAAGCAAGGGTTTTAGATGTGGTGGAGTTTGTTAGGTGTGTTCAGGAAGGTTTCTTAACACAATATGTAGATAAGCCTACAAGAGGAGAAGCTGTACTTGATCTAGTATTGGGAAATGAACCTGGTCAGGTGTCAGATCTCTCAGTCGGAGAGCATTTTGGAGATAGTGATCACAATTCTATCTCCTTTACAATAGCATTGGAGAGGGATAGGAACAGACAAGTTAGGAAGGTTTTTAATTGGAGTAAGGGGAAATATGAAGCTATCATGCAGGAACTTGGAAGCATAAATTGGAAACAGATGTTCTCAGGGAAATGTACGGCAGAAATGTGGCAAATGTTCAGGGGATACTTGTGTGACGTTCTGCATAGGTATGTTCGAACGAGACAGGGAAAGGATGGTAGGGTACAGGAACCATGGTGTACAAAGGCTGTTGAAAATCCAGTCAAAAAGAAATGAAAACTTATGAAAGGTTCAAAAAAATACGCAATGATAGCGATCTAGAGGATTATAAGGCTAGCAGGAAGGAGTTTAAGAAAGAAATTAGGAGAGCTGGAAGGGGCCATGAGAAGGACTTGGCGGGCAGGATTAAAGAAAACCCCAAGGCATTCTACAAGTATGTGAAGAGCAAGATGATAAGATGTGAGAGAATAAGACCAATCAAGTGTGACAGTGGAAAAGTGTGTATGGAACTGGAGGGGATAGCAGAGGTACTTAATGAATACTTTGCTTCAGTATTCACTACAGAAAAGGTTCTTGGCAATTTTAGGGATGACTTACAGCTGATTTAAATCTTGAGCATATAGACATTAAGGAAGAGGATGTGTTGGAGCTTTTGGAAAGCATCAAGTTGGATAAGTCTCTGGGAGCGGACGGTATGTACCCAGGCTACTGTGGGAGGCGAGGGAGGAGATTGCTGAGCCTCTGGCGATGATCTTTGCATCATCAAAGGGGATGGGAGACGTTCCAGAGGATTGGAGGGTTGCAGATGTTGTTCCCTTATTCGAGAAAGGGAGTAGAGATAGCCCAGGAAATTATAGACCAGTGAGTCTAACTTCAGTGGTTGGTAAGTTGTTGGGGAAGATCCTGAGAGGCAGGATTTATGACCATTTGAAGAGGCTTCATATGATTAGGAATAGTCAGCATGACTTTGTCAAGGACACCTCGTGCCTTACAAATCTGATTGAAGTTTTTGAGGATGTGACTAAACACATTGATCAAGGTAGAGAAGTAGATGTAGTGTGTATGGATTTCAGCAAGGCATTTGATAAGGTACCCCATGCAAGGCTTATTGAGAAAGTAGGGAGGCATGGGATCTAAAGGGACTTTGCTTTGTGGATCCAGAAATGGCCTGCCCACAGAAGGCAAAGACTGGTTTAGATGGGTCATATTCTCAATGGAGGTCCTCAGAGTGTGGTCCTGAGAGCTAGGTGCT
Organism: Hypanus sabinus; assembly: GCF_030144855.1. Lineage (NCBI taxonomy): Eukaryota > Metazoa > Chordata > Chondrichthyes > Myliobatiformes > Dasyatidae > Hypanus > Hypanus sabinus. The sequence continues at coordinate 3,263,598 of NC_082713.1, forward strand.
CTGCAATCTACTCAGAATTGAGCAGTCTGTGATGTTGAGAGCCAGTAGCTTGACAATCAGGTCAATATTGAAGTGTCCCTGCTACAGAGAGTCAGCAGGTCTACAACATGATTAGGATTGTTTGAGGTCGCTAAGAGGGAGCAGTTCTACAGTCTGAACTGGATTGGACGTTAGTATGTCGTGCCAAAAGAGTGCAGCTGCACAATGTGCTCTGGGCTGAACATTTGTCTCTGGTGCAGGAACGAACAGCTCTACAATCTGGTCTGGATTGAACCTAAATTCATGGTGCTGAGAGCTAGCAGCTCCACAATCAGTCTGGACCGAACCTTGGTCTACGGTCCTGAGGGCGAGCAGTTCTACAAACCTGTTGGGATTGACCAGTCTGTGGTATCGAGAGCAAGGAGCTCTGCAATCTGGTCTGCACTGACCCTTAATGTGTGGTGCTGGGAGCGAGCAATTGTATTATCTGCAAAAACGAGAAAATCTGCAGATGCTGCAAATTCAAACAACACACATAAAATGCTGGTGGAACGCAGCAGGCCAGGTAGCATCTATAGGAAGAAGTACAGTCGACTTTTCGGGCCGAGACCCTTCGTCAGAACTAACTGAAAGATGAGATAGTAAGAGATATGAAAGGGGGAGGGGGAGATCCAAAATTATATCACACCAGCAGACTCACAGGTGAGGTGTCGCCTCACCTGGAAGGACTGTCTGGGGCCCTGAATGGTGATGAGGGAGGAAGTGTAAGAGCAGGTGTAGCACTTGTTCCGCTTACAAGGATAAGTGCTGGGAGGGAGATCGGTGGGAAGGGATGTGTTCAGGATTGAAGAGTCTGTACTGCTGAGAATGAGCGTCAAGACAAAAAGGGCAGAAATAAGCAGTTACGTGGTGCTGAGAGGGAGCAGCTCTTCGATTTGGTCAGGACTGACCTAGTTTCTGGTCCCAAGAGTGAGCAGCTCGATAGTCTGGTCTGGACTGAACCTTAGTCTGTGGTGCTGAGTGCAAATAACTCTGCAGTCCGGTCGGGAATGAACCAGCTGAAAGCAGGCAGTTCTACAGAATTGAACAGTCTGTGGTGCTGAAAGCCAGCAGCTCGACAGTTAGATCAAGATTGAACAGCCTGTGCGGCAGAGAGTAAGAAGCTCCTCAAACTGGTTGGGACTGAACAGTTTGTGGTACTGAGAGCAACATGTTTTACAATCTGGTCTGGATTGAAACTTTAGACTGTGGTGCTCCGAACGAGCAGCTCTGCAAACTGGTTTTGATTTAACTGTCCATGATGCATGGATCGAACAGTTCAACAATCTGGTCAGAACGTGGGGCTGAGAGTATGCGGTTCTACCTTCAGGTAGGGGTTACTCCATTGTCTGTGCTGCTGAGAGCAAGCAGCTCTACAGTCTGGTCGGGATTGAACAGTCTCTAGTGCTGGCAGCCGGTTGCTCCAGCAAACAGCTCTGCAATCTGATTGGGATTGAAAAGGCTGTGGTGCCGAGAGTGAGCTGTTGTATAATCTGGTCTGTGCTGTCGACAGCAAGCACCCTGCAATCTGTTCAGGATTGAATAGTCTGTCCGGCAATGAGCAACACTGCAGTACAAAACAGTCTGGTGTCGAGAGCAATCCATTTGGGATCCAATAGTCTTTGTGCCCTGAGTGAGCAGCTATACAGTATGGTCCGGATTGATCTGACTGTGGTGCTGAGAGGGAACTGCTCTTCGATTTGGTCAGGAATGAATAGTCTGTGGGGCCGAAAGCAAACAGCTCGAATATCTCTTCGGCATTGAACAGTAAGTGGGACCAAGAGCGTGCAGCTCTTCAATTTGGTCTGGACAGAAGCTAGGTGCGAGCAGCTCTGTAATCTGATCCGTATTGAACCCGAGTCTGTGGAGCCAAGAGCAAACAGCTCTGCTGACTGGTCGGCATAATCCGTTGTCCATGGTGCTGACAGTGAACTGGTCTACAGCCTTCTCTGCAGTGAACCTTTGTCAGTGATGCAGATTGCGAGCAGTTCTACGATCTGGTCTGGATTAAACAGTCTCTGGTGCTGAGATCAAGCAGCTCTACAATACATTCTGCATTCAACCTTATACCTGTGGTGTTCAGAGTGAGCAATGCTACCGGCTGTTCAGGATTAAACAGTCTGTGGCACTGAGAGCGTGCATAAAAACATAGAAAACCTATGTCACAATACAGGCCCTTCAGCCCACAATGCTGTGCCAAACATGTACTTTGGAAATTACCTAGGGTTATCCAAAGCCTTCTATTTTTCTAAGCTCCATGTACCTATCCAGGAGTCTCTTAAAAGACCCTATCGTATCTGCCTCCAGTGCTCTCTGTGTTTTAAAAAAACCTATCCCTGACATCTCCTCTGTACCTACTTCCAAGCACCTTACAACTGTGCCCTTTCGTCTCAGCCATTTCAGGCCTGGGGAAAAAAAAGCCTCTGACTATCCGCACGATCAATGCCTCTCATCGTCTTGTACACCTCTTTCAAGTCACCCCTCATCCTCTGTCGCTGCAAGGAGAAAAGGCCGAGTTCACTCAACCTAGTCTCATAAGACATGCTCTCCAATCCAGGCAACATCCTTGAAAATCTCCTCTGCACCCTTTCTATAGTTTCCACATCCTTCCTGTAGTGAGGTGACCAGAACTGAGCACAGTACTCCAAGTGGGGTCTGACCAGGGTCCTATATAGCTACAACATTACCTCTTGGCTCTTAAACTCACTCCACCAGCTGATTAAGGCCAATGCACCATATTCCTTCTTAACCACACAGTCAACCTGTGCAGCACTTTGAGTGAACCCCAAGATCCCTCTGATCCTCCACACTGCCAAGAGTCTTACATTTAATACTATATTCTGCCATCATATTTGACCTACCAAAATGAACCACCTCACACTTATTGTAGAGCTGTTCACTCTCAGCACCACAGACTAATGCTCAGTCCTAGCAACACATAAAATGCTGGATATCCATGATGTTCATGCGATCAGGTTGGAGGCGATTCAAATGGAATATAAGGTGTTGTTCCATCACGACAGTAGAGGAGGCCATGGATGAACATATTGGAATGAGAATGGGAAGTGGAATTTAAATGGGTGGCGACTGGGAGATCCTTCTTTCTCTGGCCGAGGGAGCATAGGTGCTTGGCGAAGTGGTCTTCCAATCTACATACCGACATACAGGAGGCCACATCAGACACAGTATTTGACCCCAACAGACTCAGGTGTAGTGCCGCCTAAACTGGAAGGACTACTTGGGGTTAATCCTGCCCTTTTTGTCTCTCAGCAGGAGAGACTGTTCAATCCTGACCTGTTGCAGTGCTTCTCACTCTCAGTACCACAGACCAAGGTTCAGTCATGACCTAATTGTCGAGCTGCTCGCTCTCCGCATCACAGACCATTCAATCCAGTCCGGATTGTACAACTGCTCCCCCTCAGTACCACAGGCTGTTTAACACCAATCAAATTGTAGACCTGCTGACTCTCGTTTGCACGGACTGTTCAGTCTTGACCTGATTGTCGAGCTACTGGCTCTCGGCATCACAGACTACGCAATTCTGAGTAGATTGTAGAGTTCCTTGCTCTCGGCACCAGAAACTATTCAATTCATACCGAACTCTGGAACTACACGCTCTCAGCATCACAGACTAAGATCCACTGTAGGGAAGCCTGTAGACCTGCTCGCCCTCAGCACCACAGAGAGTGGATCAATCCTGACCAGGTTGTAGAACTGCTCCATCTTGGCAACACAGACTAATACTAAATCCAGACCAGATGGTAGAGTCTGATTTGCTCTCAGCAGCGCAGACTGTTCAATCCGGAGCAGATTACAGAGTGCTCACAATCAGCATCAAACAGTAAGTTTCAGTCCAGACTAGCTTACAGAGCAGCTCACTCTCAGCATCGCAGACTGACTTGCAATCTGCACTAGATTGAATTGAATTGAATTTCGGTTTATTGTCATTTAGGAACCACAAATGCAATACAGTTAAGTAAATGAGACAGCGTTCTCCAGAATGATATCACAAAAGCACACGGCAAAACAGACTACACCAGAAAATCCACATAAAATTTGGCAATCCCCAAATCCTGAGTCCGGAGAGGCTGCTGCGTATTAATATTGTAGAGCAGTTTGTTCTCGGTACCACAGGCTGGTCAATCCCAACCTGATTGCCGAGCTGCTCGCTCTAGGCACCAGAGACCGTTCAGCCCTGACCCAGTTGCCGAGCTGCTCGCTCTAGGCACCAGAGACCGTTCAGCCCTGACCCAGTTGCCGAGCTGCTCGCTCTAGGCACCAGAGACCGTTCAGCCCTGACCCAGTTGCCGAGCTGCTCGCTCTAGGCACCAGAGACCGTTCAGCCCTGACCCAGTTGCCGAGCTGCTCGCTCTAGGCACCAGAGACCGTTCAGCCCTGACCTGGTTGCCGAGCTGCTCGCTCTAGGCACCAGAGACCGTTCAGCCCTGACCCAGTTGCCGAGCTGCTCGCTCTAGGCACCAGAGACCGTTCAGCCCTGACCCAGTTGCCGAGCTGCTCGCTCTAGGCACCAGAGACCGTTCAGCCCTGACCTGGTTGCCGAGCTGCTCGCTCTAGGCACCAGAGACTAAGGTTCAGTGCAGACCGGATTGCAGAGCTGCCCGCTCTCAGCTCGAATGACTAATGTCCCATCCAGGCTAGATTGGAGAGCAGTTCGCTCAATCCTGACTTGATTGGAGAGGAGTCCCTTTCGGCACCACGGATTGTTCAATCCCAGCAACACACTTAATGCTGGAGGAACGCAGCAGGCCAGGCAACATCTATGGAAAAGAGTGTAGTCGTGTTTCGGGCCAAGACCCTTCGGCAGGGCTCGAGGGGAAAAAACTGAGAAGATTTAAAAGGTGGGGGCGGGGAAGAGAGAAAGAGAAACACGGTGACTGGTGAAACTAGATTAATTAAGGAAATAGGAAGTTGATTGATGAAAGAGGAAAAGGGCTGGGGGGGCTGGTTTATAGAAGAGGACAGAGGGCCATGGGAGAAAGAAAAGAGGGGAGGTTCACTGCAGAGAAGATTGTAGAGCTGCTCCCTTTCAGCACAACAGAGTCATGTTCAGTCCAGACAAGGATGTAGAGCAGCCCCGTCTTGCCACCGCACACTGTCCAATCCTGCCCTTTTTGTGGAGCAGTTCCGAACAGATTGCAAACTGCTCGCTGGTGGCAGTACAGACTACGCTTCTATCCGGACCAGATTGGAAAGTGCTCGCTGTCTGCAATGCCCATTAGATTGCAGGGTTGATCACTCTGAGTTTCAGTCCAGGATACAGAGCTGCTCACTCTCAGCAACACAGACTGACTTTCAATCCCACCTAGACTGTAGAAGTGAACCTCTAGAGGCCATTTAACCTTGATGTGAATGTAAAGCTACGCGCTCTCGGAACGACGGACTGGTCAACCAGACCGGACTGCAGAGCTGTTCGCTCTCAGCAGCACAGACCAAGGCTCAGTCCGGATCAAATTGTAGAGCTGTTCGCTCTCAGCACACCTAATTTAGTCCAGTCTAGATAGATTGTAGAGTTGTTCGCTCTTGCAGCACAGACAGTTCAATCCCAACAAAATTGTGTTACGTACTGGTGACACATGACAGTGGTGCCCTTGTCATGTGACTGGGGTTGAAGCTGTACTGGTCTAGAGGTGATGGTCTTGTGATGGTGGAGTGACGTCATTTTCCCGCCAGTAGAGATCATGTGACGGGTTTTTTTTTACAGGTTATAAAAGGTAGACCCCACCCTGTGGGGAGGGGCAGTTCGTGGCTGGATTTGCCAGGTTGACTTCATGCCACTGCGTGTTTTAAGTGATGACGCAGTTTAGTTGAAGGATGAAGTTTTTATTTAATGCCTAAAGTTTAAAAGGTCATTGCCAGCAGGTTCTTTATGATTCTGTTAGTTCGAGAAATTAGTGGAGAGTGAAGATTGGAAGTTCGGAAGTTAAAGATCGAGGAGAATCGCTTTCTACGTGAAACGGGGCCGACCTTTGTTTGATCCTTATTTGGAAGGATTTCGTTGACTATTTTCGTGTTAATCCCTAGGTTTAACTAGAAAGGATTGAAGGTAGTGGAGAAGGAAAGGTCAGTGCCTTTAAGCCGTTCTGTTTCGTGAATTCTTCGTGGGAAGTTCGACGTTGGGGATCAGAGCAAGCGACGTGAAAGAGAACCTAAATCGTCCTATAAAGTCTCTCCTTTTAAATGGACTGTGAGCATATCGAACTTTTGGCAATACCACTTTTAAGAACTATTTTTGGAATATCACTTTAAGAACTGTTTGGGCTGCCGCTCAGCAGCTGTTTCCGGTTACGGTAGTGTTTGTTTACTTTTGGGGGGGTTTCTGTGTTTAATAAACGTGTTGTTTGTTATAAGAAACCCTTGCCGAACTCATATATTTATTGTTGCCTGAATACGTAACACTTGTAAAACTGCTTACTCTCTGCACCAAAGTCTAATGTTCAATCTTCAACTGATTACCGAGCTGCTCGCTCTCGACCGTTCAATGCAGACAAGATTGCAGAACTGCGTGCACACAGCACCACAGACCGTTCAATGCAGACAAGATTGCAGAACTGCGTGCACACAGCACCACAGACCGTTCAATGCAGACAAGATTGCAGAACTGCGTGCACACAGCACCACAGACCGTTCAATGCAGACAAGATTGCAGAACTGCGTGCACACAGCACCACAGACCGTTCAATGCAGACAAGATTGCAGAACTGCGTGCACACAGCACCACAGACCGTTCAATGCAGACAAGATTGCAGAACTGCGTGCACACAGCACCACAGAATACGGTTCATTGCGGAAAAGATTGCAGAACTGCGTGCACACAGCACCACAGAATACGGTTCATTGCGGAAAAGATTGCAGAACTGCGTGCACACAGCACCACAGACCGTTCAATGCAGACAAGATTGCAGAGCTGCGTGCACACAGCACCACAGACCGTTCAATGCAGACAAGATTGCAGAACTGCGTGCACACAGCACCACAGACCGTTCAATGCAGACAAGATTGCAGAGCTGCGTGCACACAGCACCACAGAATACGGTTCATTGCGGAAAAGATTGCAGAACTGCGTGCACACAGCACCACAGACCGTTCAATGCAGACAAGATTGCAGAGCTGCGTGCACACAGCACCACAGAATACGGTTCATTGCGGAAAAGATTGCAGAACTGCGTGCACACAGCACCACAGACCGTTCAATGCAGACAAGATTGCAGAACTGCGTGCACACAGCACCACAGACCGTTCAATGCAGACAAGATTGCAGAGCTGCGTGCACACAGCACCACAGAATACGGTTCATTGCGGAAAAGATTGCAGAACTGCGTGCACACAGCACCACAGACCGTTCAATGCAGACAAGATTGCAGAACTGCGTGCACACAGCACCACAGACCGTTCAATGCAGACAAGATTGCAGAACTGCGTGCACACAGCACCACAGACCGTTCAATGCAGACAAGATTGCAGAACTGCGTGCACACAGCACCACAGACCGTTCAATGCAGACAAGATTGCAGAACTGCGTGCACACAGCACCACAGACCGTTCAATGCAGACAAGATTGCAGAACTGCGTGCACACAGCACCACAGACCGTTCAATGCAGACAAGATTGCAGAACTGCGTGCACACAGCACCACAGACCATTCAATGCAGACAAGATTGCAGAACTGCGTGCACACAGCACCACAGAATACGGTTCATTGCGGAAAAGATTGCAGAACTGCGTGCACACAGCACCACAGACCGTTCAATGCAGACAAGATTGCAGAACTGCGTGCACACAGCACCACAGACCGTTCAATGCAGACAAGATTGCAGAACTGCGTGCACACAGCACCACAGACCGTTCAATGCAGACAAGATTGCAGAACTGCGTGCACACAGCACCACAGACCGTTCAATGCAGACAAGATTGCAGAACTGCGTGCACACAGCACCACAGACCGTTCAATGCAGACAAGATTGCAGAACTGCGTGCACACAGCACCACAGACCGTTCAATGCAGACAAGATTGCAGAACTGCGTGCACACAGCACCACAGAATACGGTTCATTGCGGAAAAGATTGCAGAGCTGCTCGCTCTCAGCAACACCGAGTTTTCAATCCTGTGTATATTGTAGACGTGCTCGTTCTCAGTCCTGCAGTCTGTTCAACCCAGACCAGACTGGCAAGCTGCTCACTCCTGCACGCCAGAATAAGGTTCCTTCCTGTCGAGAGTGTAGAGGTCTGGCTCTCAGCTCCACAGGCTATTCAATCCAGAGCAGATTGTAGAGCTGTTCGCTCCTTCCTGCACGACAGACGAAGGTTCAGTGTAGAGCTGCTGACACTCGGCACCACAGACTGGTTAATCCTCGACCACATTTCCGAGCTGTTCGCTCTCAGCACCACGGACAAAGTTTCAGTCCAGACCAGACTGAAGAACTGTGCTGTTAATCCTGACTACACTGCAGACTGCATACTCTCGGCAATACAGTCTAAGGTTCAATCGACCAGGTTATAAAATTGGTGGCTCCCAGCACTACAGATTGCAGAGTTGCTTGCACTCGACACTATTGACTGTTCAATCTCCACCCGTTTGTCCAGCTGCTCGTTCTCGGCACCGCAGAAAAATGATCAGTCCTGGTCTGAGGGTGTATTTAAGGCAGAGGTGGATAGGTTCTTGATTAGCCTGCACATCAGAGGGTATGGGGAGAAGGCAGGGGAGTGGGGATGACTGGAAGAATTGGATCAGCCCATGATTGAATGGTAGAGCAGACACGATGGGCCGAATAGCCTACTTCTGCTCCTATATCTTATGGTCTTGTGGTCTTAATGTTCGATCCAGAGCAGAATGCAGAGCTGCTCGCTCTCGGTGCCACAGACTGCTCAACCCCGACCAGAATGCAGAGCTGCTCGCTCTCGGTGCCACAGACTGCTCAACCCCGACCAGAATGCAGAGCTGCTCGCTCTCGGTGCCACAGACTGCTCAACCCCGACCAGAATGCAGAGCTGCTCGCTCTCGGTGCCACAGACTGCTCAATCCCGACCAGAATGCAGAGCTGCTCGCTCTCGGTGCCACAGACTGCTCAACCCCGACCAGAATGCAGAGCTGCTCGCTCTCGGTGCCACAGACTGCTCAACCCCGACCAGAATGCAGAGCTGCTCGCTCTCGGTGCCACAGACTGCTCAACCCCGACCAGAATGCAGAGCTGCTCGCTCTCGGTGCCACAGACTGCTCAATCCCGACCAGAATGCAGAGCTGCTCGCTCTCGGTGCCACAGACTGCTCAATCCCGACCAGACTGTAGCGCTGCTCGCTGTCGGCTCAAATGACAAAGGTTTGATCCCTATCAGTTTGTACAGCGGGTCTCTCAGCACCAATGACTAATGTTCTATCCAGACCAGAGTGGAGAGCTATTCGCTCTCGGCACTGCATTCTGTTCAATCCGAGCAACACACACAAAATGCTGGAGGAACTCAGCAGGCTAGAACAGCATCTATAGAAAAGAGTATAGTCGACATTTCGGGCCAAGGCCTCTCGGCAGCAGTGGAGTAGAAAATTGAGGAATCGGTTTATAAAGTGGGGAGAAACACAGGGTGAATGGTGAAAGCTGAAGGGGGAGGGTGAATTAAAGAGCTGGGAAGTTGATTGGTGAAAGAGATACGGGGCCGGAAAAGGGAGAGTCTGAAAGAAGAGGTCAAAGGCCAAAGGGATAGAACAGGAGGGAGGAGCACCGGGGGAGGGGGCGATGGCCAGGCAGGCAGATCGGGTGAGAGGGGGAAAGGGAAGGCGAATGGCGGGGAGGAGAGGAGCAGGCATTCGATAAACGGATGTTCGCGCCATCAGGTTGGAGGCCACCCAGACAGAATACAAGGTGTTGTTCCTCCAACCTGAATGTGGCTTCATCACAATAGTCGTGGAAGCCGTGGACAGACATATTAGAATGGGAATGGGAAGTGGGATTAAAATGGGAATCCGCTGGGAGACCAAGATTTCTCTGGCCGACGGCGCGCAGGTGCTCGATGAAGCGGTCTTCCAGCATCACAGCTTCCCAGCTTCCAACCTCCCGACCAGTCGGGACAGTCGGGTCTCAGGATATACGGGAGGGCATACCGGGATCACCGGACACAGTGCATGACCCCAATCAGACTGACAGGTGAAGAGCCGCCTAAACTGGAAGGACTGTTTAGGGTTAATCCTGCCCTTTTTGCAGAGTTGCTCACTCTGAGCAGCAGAAACTGTTCAATCCTAACTAGACTGCAGTGCTTCTCGCTCTCAGTACCACCTAAGGTTCAGTTCCGACCAAACAGTGGAGCTGTTCGCTCTCGGCACCGCAGACTATTCAATCACGGCCAGATTGTAGAGCTTCTCGCTCTCAGCACAACAAACTAATGTTCGTTCCAGACAAATAGTAGAGCTGTTCGCTCTTGCACTTCAGACTGTTCAATCCCAACGAAACTGTAGAACTGCTGACTCTCTGAATCACAGACTTTTCAATTTGACCTGATTGGATTGACCTCAGCACCACAGACTAATGTTCAGTCCAGACCAGGCTGTAGAGCTGCTCGCTGTCGGCACCGGAGGCTGTTCAATCCTGCCCTTTTTGAAGAGTTGCTCACTCTCAGACTTTGCTCGCTGTCAGCTGCTCTGACTTTCTATCCTTACTAGATTATTGCGCTGCTCGTTTTCGGCACCACAGACCGGCCAATCCCTACCAGACTGTAGAACTACTCACTCTCAGGCCCACAGACTCAGGTTCAGTCCAGACAGATTGTGGAGATACTAGCTCTCAGCGCCATGGATTAAGGTTGGTACCACAGACTAAGGTTCAATACGGAGCAGATTGTAGAACTGCTCGATCTCAGCGCCATAGACTAAAATTCAGTCCATTCCAGACTGTAGTTCCGCTCTATATAATCCAGACCGGACTGTGGAGCTGCTCGCACTGTGCACGACAGAATTAGGTTCCAGCCTGTCCAGAACGTAGAGCTGTTGGTTCTCAGCTCCGCACACTGTTCACTCCTAGACCACATCGTCGAGCCGCTCGCTCTCAGCTCCATAGACTAAAGTTCAGTCCAGACCAATCCTGTCGGGACAGCAGAGCCGCTCGCTTTCGGCAGACTGTTCAGTCCTGACCAGAATGCAGAACAGCGCGATTTCAGCGCTACAGACTGTAGAATTCCGACAAGATTGCAGAGCCGCTCGCTGTCATCACCACAAATTAATTTTCAATCCAAATCAGGTTGCAGAGGCGCTCGCTCGCAGCAGCACAGTCTAATTTTCAATCCCAACTAAACGGTAGATCTGCTAACTCGGCTCCACAGACTGATCAGTCTTGACCTGAATGTAGAGCTGCTCGCTCTCGGAACTACATTCTGTCCGCTCTCGGCACCACGGACTGTTCCATCCAGACCGGATCGTCGAGCTGCTCGTGGTCGCAAGACAGTCGGTTCAAAACTGAACAGACTGTAGAACTCCTTGCTCTCCGCATCTCCAACAGTTCAATCTCGACCAGACTGCATTGCTGCTCGCTCTGAGCGTTAGAGGTTAAGGTCCCAACTTCTGACCAGATTGCAGAACTGCTCGCTCCCGGCACCAGTCTGTTCAAACCTGGCCAGTTTGTAGAACAGCTCACTGTGGGCTGCACACCCAGTTCAAACATGAACAGATTATAGAGCGTCTGGCTCTTTGCACCACAGACTGTTCAATACTGATACGATTGTAGAAATGCCCTTTCTTAGCATCACAGGCTAAACTTCAAACATTTGACCAGATTATGGTTACTCGATCCTCCGAATGTTCAACCCGATCAGTTTGTATATCTACTCGCTCTGACACCACTGTACCAATCGGCTTCAGTACCACAGCACCACTCAGCTCTCTGTAACACAGTACCAGTCGGCTCTCAGTGACACAGCACCTCTCAGCTCACAGTAACACAGTACCACTCGGCTCTCAGTAACACAGTACCAGTCGGCTCTCAGTGACACAGCACCTCTCAGCTCACAGTAACACAGTACCACTCGGCTCTCAGTAACACAGCACCCCTCGGCTCTCAGTAACACAGTACCAGTCAGCAATCAGAAGCACAGTACCACTCGGCTCTCAGTAACACAGCATCAATAAGACAGCACCACTAGGCTCTCAGTAACACAGTACCACTCAGCTCTCAGTAACACAGCACCCCTCGGCTCTCAGTAACACAGTACCAGTCAGCAATCAGAAGCACAGTACCACTCGGCTCTCAGTAACACAGCATCAATAAGACAGCACCACTAGGCTCTCAGTAACACAGTACCACTCGGCTCTCAGTAACACAGTACCACTCGGCTCTCAGTAACACAGTACCAGTCAGCAATCAGAAGCACAGCACCACTCGGCTCTCAGTAACACAGTACCACTCGGCTCTCAGTAACACAGTACTACTCGGCTCTCAGTAACACAGTACCACTCGGCTCTCAGTAACACAGTACTACTCGGCTCTCAGTAACACAGTACCACTCGGCTCTCAGTAAAACAGCACCACTAGGCTCTCAGTAACACAGTACCTCTCGGCTCTCAGTAACACAGTACCTCTCGGCTCTCAGTAACACAGTACCTCTCGGCTCTCAGTAACACAGTACCTCTCGGCTCTCAGTAACACAGTACCTCTCGGCTCTCAGTAACACAGTACCACTCAGCTCTCAGTAACACAGCACCACTCAGCTCTCAGTAACACAGTACCACTCGGCTCTCAGTAACACAGTACCAGTCAGCAATCAGAAGCACAGTACCACTCGGCTCTCAGTAACACAGCATCAATAAGACAGCACCACTAGGCTCTCAGTAACACAGTACCACTCAGCTCTCAGTAACACAGTACCACTCGGCTCTCAGTAACACAGTACTACTCGGCTCTCAGTAACACAGTACCACTCGGCTCTCAGTAACACAGTACCACTCGGCTCTCAGTAACACAGGACCACTCGGCTTTCAGTAACACAGTACCACTCAGTTCTCAGAAAGACAGTATCACTAAGCTCTCAGTAACACAGCACCACTCATCTCTCAGTAACACAGTACTACTCGGCTCTCAGTAACACAGTACCAGTCAGCTCTCAGAAGCACAGTACCACTCAGCTCTCAGTAACACAGCACCACTAGGCTCTCAGTAACACAGTACCACTCGGCTCTCAGCAAAACAGCACCACTAGGCTCTCAGTAACACAGTACCACTCGGCTCTCAGTAACACAGTACCAGTCAGCTCTCAGAAGCACAGTACCACTCAGCTCTCAGTAACACAGTACCACTCGGCTCTCAGTAACACAGTACTACTCGGCTCTCAGAAGCACAGTACCACTCAGCTCTCAGTAACACAGTACCACTCGGCTCTCAGTAAAACAGCACCACTAGGCTCTCAGTAACGCAGTACCACTCGGCTCTCAGTAGCACAGTACCACTCGGGTCTCAGGAACACAGTACCACTCGGCTCCCAGTAACACAGTACCACTCGGCTCTCAGTAACACAGTACCACTCAGCTCTCAGTAACACAGTACCACTCGGCTCTCAGTAGCACAGTACCACTCGGGTCTCAGGAACACAGTACCACTCGGCTGTCAGTAACACAGTACCAGTCAGCACTCAGAAGCACGGTACCACTCAGCTCTCAGTAACACTGAACCACACAGCTCTCAGTAACACAGTACAACTCGGTTCTCAGTAACACAGTACCACAAAGCTCTCAGTAACACAGTACCACAAAGCTCTCAGTACCACAGTATCACTCGGCTCTCAGTAACACAGTACAACTCGGCACACAGTAACACAGCACCACGCAGCTCTCAGTTACACAGTAGCACTCCGCTCACAGTAACGCAGTACCACTGTACCACTGAGCTCTAAGTAACACAGTACCACTCAGCTGTCAGAAGCACAGTACCACTCAGCTCTCAGTAACACAGTACCACTCGGCACTGAGTAACACAGCACCACTCATCTCTCAGTAACACAGTACCACTAGGCTCTCAGTAACGCAGTACCACTCCACTCTTAGTAACACAGTACCACTCGGAGCTCAGTCGCAGTGCACCTCTCGGCTCTCAGTGACACAGAACCACTCGGCTCTCAGTAACACAGCACCACTAGGCTCTCAGTGACACAGAACCACTCGGCTCTCAGTAACACAGCAGCACTCGGCTCTCAGTGACACAGAACCATTCGGCTGTCAGTAACACAGTAACACTCGGCTCTCAGTAACACTGTAGCTGTCTGCTGTCAGTACCACAGCACCACTCGGCTCTCAGTAACACAGTACCACTCAGCTCTCAGTAACACAGTACCACTCGGCTCTCAGTAACACAGTACCAGTCAGCTCTCAGAAGCACAGAACCACCCAGAAGCACAGTACCACTCCGCTCTTAGTAACACAGTTCCACTCGGCTCTCAGTACCACAGTACCACTCGGCACTCAGTAGCACAGTACCAGTCGGCTCTCAGTAGCACAGTACCAGTCAGCTCTGAGAAGCACAGTACTATTCTGCTCTCTGTAGCACAGTACCAGTCAGCTCTCAGAATCACAGTAACACTCGGATCTCAGTAACAGAGTACAACTCATCTCTCAGTAACACAGTACCACTCAGCCCTCAGTAGCACAGTACCACTCGGGTCTCAGTAAAACAGTACCACTCGGCTCTCAGTAACACAGGACAACACGGCTCTCAGTAACACAGTACCACTCAGCTCTCAGCAACACAACACCACTCATCTCTCAGTAACACAGTACCACTCATCTCTGAGTCACACAGTACCTCTCTGCTCTCAGTAGCACAGTACCACTCGGCTCTCAGTAACACATTACCAGTCAGCTCTCAGAAGCACAGTAGCACTCAGCTCTCAGTATCACAGTACCAGTCAGCTCTCAGTATCACAGTACCAGTCAGCTCTCAGAAGCACAGTACCACTCAGCTCTCAATAACACAGCACCACTCATCTCTCAGTAACACAGTACCAAATGGCTCTCAGTGACACAGCACCTCTCGGCTCTCAGTAACACAGCACCACGCATCTCTCAGTAACACAACACCACGCAGCTCTCAGTAACACAGTAACACTCGGCTCTCAGTAACACTGTAGCTGTCTGCTGTCAGTACCACAGCACCACTCAGCTCTCAGTAACACAGTACCACTCAGCTCTCAGTACCACAGCACAACTCGGCTCTCAGTAACACAGTACCACTCAGCTCTCAGAAGCACAGTAGCACTCAGCTCTCAGTAACACAGTACCACTCAGCTCTCAGTACCACAGCACAACTCGGCTCTCAGTAACACAGTACCAGTCAGCTCTCAGAAGCACAGTAGCACTCAGCTCTCAGTATCACAGTACCAGTCAGCTCTCAGAAGCACAGTACCACTCAGCTCTCAGAAGCACAGTACCACTCGGCTCTCAGTAACACAGCACCACTCATCTCTCAGTAACACAGTACCAGTCGGCTCTCAGTAACAACGCACCTCTCGGCTCTCAGTGACACAGTACCTCTCGGCTCTCAGTAACACAGTACCACTCGGCTCTCAGTAAAACAGTACCACTCAGCTCACAGTAACACAGTAAAACTCGGCTCTCAGTGACACAGCACCACTCGGCTCTCAGCAACACAGCACCAAGAATCTCTCAGTAACACAGCACCACGCAGCTCTCTGTAACACAGTACCACTCGGCTCTCAGTGACACAACACCACTCGGCTCTCAGTAACACAGTACCAGTCGGCTCTCAGTGACACAGCACCTCTCAGCTCACAGTAACACAGTACCACTCGGCTCTCAGTAACACAGCACCCCTCGGCTCTCAGTAACACAGCACCACGCATCTCTCAGTACCACAGCGCAACTCGGCTCTCAGTAAAACAGTACCACTCAGCTCTCAGTAGCACAGTACCACTCCGCTCTCAGTAACACATTTCCAGTCAGCTCTCAGAAGCACTGTAGCACTCAGCTCTCAGTATCACAGTACCACTCAACCCTCAGTAACACAGTAGCACTAGGATCTCAGTAACGCAGTACCACTCGGGTCTCAGTAACACAGGACCACTCGGCTTTCAGTAACACAGTACCACTCAGTTCTCAGAAAGACAGTATCACTAAGCTCTCAGTAACACAGCACCACTCATCTCTCAGTAACACAGTACCACTCGGCTCTCAGTAACACAGCATCCCTCGGCTCTCAGTAACACATTTCCAGTCAGCTCTCAGAAGCACTGTAGCACTCAGCTCTCAGTATCACAGTACCACTCAGCCCTCAGTAACACAGTAGCACTAGGATCTCAGTAACGCAGTACCACTCGGCTCTCAGTCGCAGTGTACCACTCGGGTCTCAGTAACACAGGACCACTCGGCTCTCAGTAACACAGGACCACTCGGCTTTCAGTAACACAGTACCACTCAGTTCTCAGAAAGACAGTATCACTAAGCTCTCAGTAACACAGCACCACTCATCTCTCAGTAACACAGTACCACTCGGCTCTCAGTAACACAGCACCTCTCGGCTCTCAGTAACACAGTACCACTCGGCCCTCAGTGACACAGCACCACTCGGCTCTTAGTAACACAGTACCACTCGGCTCTCAGTAACTCAGCACCACGCAGCTCTCAGTAACACACTACCACTCGGCTCTCAGTAACAGAGTACCACTCCGCTCTTAGTAACACAGTACCAACTGGCTCTCAGTAACACAGTACCACTCGGCTCTCAGTGAAACAGTACCACTCAGCTCACAGTGACCCTGTACCACTCGGCTCTCAGTGACACACACCACTCGGCTCTCAGTAACACAGTACCACTCAGCTCTCAGTAACACAGAACCACTCAGCTCTCAGTAACACAGAACCACTCAGCTCTCAGTAACACAGTACCACTCAGCTCTCAGTAACGCAGTACCAACTCTGCTCTCAGTAACACAGCACCACTCATCTCTCAGTAACACAGCACCACGCAGCTCTCAGTAACACACTACCACTCGGCTCTCAGTAACAGAGTACCACTCCGCTCTTAGTAACACAGTACCAACTGGCTCTCAGTAACACAGTACCACTCGGCTCTCAGTGAAACAGTACCACTCGGCTCTCAGGAACACAGCACCACTCGGGTCTCAGTACCACAGCACCACTCGGCTCTCAGTAACACAGAACCAGTCAGCTCTCAGAAGCACAGCACCACTCAGCTCTCAGTAACACAGAACCACTCAGCTCTCAGTAACACAGAACCACTCAGCTCTCAGTAACACAGTACCACTCAGCTCTCAGTAACGCAGTACCAACTCAGCTCTCAGTAACACAGTACCACTCGGCTCCCAGTAACACAGTACCACTCGGCTTTCAGTAACACAATACCACTCATCTCTCAGTATACACAGTACCACTCGGCTCCCAGTAACACAGTACCACTCAGCTTTCAGTAACACAATACCACTCATCTCTCAGTAACACAGTACCTCTCGGCTCTCAGTAAAACAGTACCACTCGGCTCTCAGTAACACAGTACCACTCAGCTTTCAGTAACACAATACCATTCATCTCTCAGTAACA
This sequence comes from Hypanus sabinus, assembly GCF_030144855.1. Lineage (NCBI taxonomy): Eukaryota > Metazoa > Chordata > Chondrichthyes > Myliobatiformes > Dasyatidae > Hypanus > Hypanus sabinus. Next base: position 3,281,172 of record NC_082713.1, read on the forward strand.
CAGTACCTCTCGGCTCTCAGTAAAACAGTACCACTCGGCTCTCAGTAACACAGTACCACTCAGCTTTCAGTAACACAATACCACTCATCTCTCAGTAACACAGTACCTCTCGGCTCTCAGTAAAACAGTACCACTCGGCTCTCAGTAAAACAGTACCACTCGGCTCTCAGTAAAACAGTACCACTCGGCTCTCAGTAACACAGCTCCACTCAGATCTCAGTAACACAGTACCTCTCGGCTCTCAGTAAAACAGTACCACTCGGCTTTCAGTAACACAATACCACTCCGCACTCAGTAACACAGTACCACTCGGGTCTCAGTAACACAGTACCTCTCGGCTCTCAGTAAAACAGTACCTCTCGGCTCTCAGTAAAACAGTACCTCTCGGCTCTCAGTAACACAGTACCACTCCGCACTCAGTAACACAGTACCACTCGGCTCTCAGTAACACATTACCACTCGGCTCTCAGTAACACAGTACCACTCGGCTCTCAGTAACACAGCTCCACTCAGCTCTCAGTACTACAGTACCACTCGGCTCTCAGTAACACAGCACCACTCAGATCTCAGTAACACAGTACCACTCGGCTCTCAGTAACACCGTACCACTCATCTCTCAGTGACACAGTACCAGTCGGCTCTCAGTGACACAGTACCACTCAGCTTTCAGTAACACAATACCACTCATCTCTCAGTAACACAGTACCTCTCGGCTCTCAGTAAAACAGTACCACTCGGCTCTCAGTAACACAATACCACTCATCTCTCAGTAACACAGTACCTCTCGGCTCTCAGTAACACAGTACCACTCGGCTCTCAGTAACACAATACCACTCATCTCTCAGTAACACAGTACCACTCGGCTCTCAGTAACACTGCACCACTCAGATCTCAGTAACACAGTACCAGTCGGCTCTCAGTAACACAGTAGCATTCATCTCTCAGTAACACAGTACCACTCGGCTCTCAGTAACACCGTACCACTCATCTCTCAGTGACACAGTACCAGTCGGCTCTCAGTGACACAGTACCACTCAGCTTTCAGTAACACAATACCACTCATCTCTCAGTAACACAGTACCACTCGGCTCTCAGTAACACCGTACCACTCATCTCTCAGTGACACAGTACCAGTCGGCTCTCAGTGACACAGTACCACTCAGCTTTCAGTAACACAATACCACTCATCTCTCAGTAACACAGTACCTCTCGGCTCTCAGTAAAACAGTACCACTCGGCTCTCAGTAACACAATACCACTCATCTCTCAGTAACACAGTACCTCTCGGCTCTCAGTAACACAGTACCACTCGGCTCTCAGTAACACAATACCACTCATCTCTCAGTAACACAGTACCACTCGGCTCTCAGTAACACAGCACCACTCAGATCTCAGTAACACAGTACCACTCGGCTCTCAGTAACACAGTAGCATTCATCTCTCAGTAACACAGTACCTCTCGGCTCTCAGTAAAACAGTACCACTCGGCTCTCAGTAAAACAGTACCAGTCGGCTCTCAGTGACACAGTACCACTCAGCTTTCAGTAACACAATACCACTCATCTCTCAGTAACACAGTACCACTCGGCTCTCAGTAACACCGTACCACTCATCTCTCAGTGACACAGTACCAGTCGGCTCTCAGTGACACAGTACCACTCAGCTTTCAGTAACACCGTACCACTCATCTCTCAGTGACACAGTACCACTCGGCTCTCAGTAACGCATTACCACTCCGCACTCAGTAACACGGTCCCACTCGGGTCTCAGTCCGGAGCAGATGGTAGATCAGTTATCTCTCTTAACCACAGACTATTAATCCTGATCAGGTTGTAGTGCCTCATGAGACTGAGGGATATTGTATAACTGCTCTCTCTCTCTCTCTCTCTCTTTCAATCTCAGATGAGATTGTGGATCTGCTCCCATTCAGCACCACAGACTGTTCAATCCCGGTGAGATTGTGGATCTGCTCCCGTTCAGCAACACAGACTGTTCAATCCCGGTGAGGTTGTGGATCTGCTCCCGTTCAGCAACACAGACTGTTCAGTCCCGGTGAGGTTGTGGATCTGCTCCCGTTCAGCAACACAGACTGTTCAGTCCAGACTATATTTTATAGCCACACCATAGACGAAGAATCAGTACTCACCAGATTGGAGAGCTGCTCGCTCTCGGCAACATGTTAAATGCTGATGTGATTGTCCTGCTGCTCTCTGTCAGCACCACAAGATTAGTTCAAACTTGACCAGTTTGTCGAGCTGCTCACTCTCAGCTCCAGTGACTGAGAGTGAGTCATCAACAGATTAGAACATAGCACATTACAGCACATTACAGGCCCTTCGGCCCACAAAGCTGTGCAAAACATGTACTTACTTTAGAACTACCTAGGCTTACCCATAACCCTCTATTTTTCTAAGCTCCTTGTACCTATCCAGGAGCCTCTTTAAAGACCCCATCGTTTCTGCTTCCACCATCGCTGCTGGCAGCCCATTCCCTGCTCTCAACTCTCTCTGTGTGCAAAACTTACCCTGGCCATCTCCTCTGTACCTACTTCCAAGCACCTTAAAACTGTGCTCTCTCGTGTTAGCCATTTCATCCCTGGGAAAAAGCCTCTGACTATCCACACCATCAATGACTGTCATCATCTTATACACCTCTATCAGGTCAGCTCTCATCATCCGTCGCTCCAAGGAGAAAAGGCTGAGTTCATTTAACCTATTCTCAGAAGACATGCTCCCCAATCCAGGCAACATCCTTTTAAATCTCCTTTGCACCCTTTCTATGATTTCCACATCCTTCCTATAGTGAGGCAACCAGAATTGAGCGCAGTAGTCCAAGTGGGGTCTGATTAGGGTCCTTTATCTTCTTTGGCTGTCCATCAATTTCGATGTTGACTGAGGGCAAGGTTGTATTGAAGACCAGCAGTTGCACGTGCTGCAAGTCTCTCCTCTCCATGCCACCGATATTGTCCAAGGGAAGGGCACTAGGCCAATACAGATTGGCACCAGTGTCATCGCAGAGTAATGTGTGGTTACGTGCCTTGCTCAAGGACACAACATGTTGCCTCAGCCGAGACTCGAACTAGCAACCTTCAGAGGACTAAACCAATGCCTTAGCCACTTGGCCATGCGCCAACTTGGGTCCTATATAGCTGCAACATTACCTCTCGATCCCATAGTTGATGAAGGCAAATACACCATATGCCTTCTTAACCACAGAGTCAACCTGCATAGTAGGTTTGAGTGTCCTATGGACTCTGACCCCAAGATCCCATCATATTTGACCTAGCAAAATGAACCACCTCACACTTATCTGGGTTGAAATCCATCTGCCACTCTCAGCCCAGTTTTGCACCCTATCAATGTCCCGCTGTAACCTCTGACAGCCCTCTGCACTATCCACAACACCCCCAAACTTTGTGTTATCAGCAAATTTACTAATACATCCTTCTACTTCCTCATCTAGGTCATTTATAAAAGTCACAAAGAGAAGGGCTCCCAGAACAGATCCCTGAGGCACACTACTGGTCACCAGCCTCCATGCAGAATATGACCCATTTACAACCACTCTTTGTCTTCTGTGGGCAAGCCAGTTTTGGATCCACACAGCAATGTCCCCTTGGATCCCATGCCTCCTTACTTCTCAATAAGCCTTACATGAGGTACCTTATCAAATGCATTATCAATGTGTTTAGTCACATCCTCAAAAAATTCAATCAGGCTTGTAAGGCATGACCTGCCTTTGACAAAGCCATGCTGACTATTCCTAATCATATTATGCCTCTCCAAATGTTCATAAATCTTGCCTCTCAAGATCTCTCCATCAACTTACCAACCACTAAAGTAAGACTCACTGGTCTATAATTTCCTGGGCTATTTCTACTCCCTATCTTGAAGAAGGGAACAACATCTGCAACCCTCCAATCCTCTGGAACCTCTCTTATCCCCATTGATGGTGCAAAGATCATCGCCAGAGGCTCAGCAACCTCTACCCTTGCTTCCTACAAAAGCCTGTGGAATATCCCATCCAGTCCCAGTGACTGATCCAACTTGATGCTTTCCAAAAGCTCCAGCACATCCTTTTCCTTAATATCTACATGCTCAAGCTTTTCAGTCCACTGCAAGTCATCACCACAATCACCATGATACTTTTACATAATGAATACCGAAGTAAAGTATTCATTAAGTACCTCTGCTACCTCCTCTAGTTCCATACACACTTTTCCACCATCACATTTGATTGGTCCTATTCTCTCATGTCTTATCCTCTTGCTCTTCACATACTTGTAGAATGCCTTGGGGTTTTCCTTAATCCTGCCCACCAAGGCCTTCTTATGGCCCCTTCTGGCTCTCCTAATTTCATTCTTACGTTCCTTCCTGCTATCCTTATAGTCTTCTAGATCTCTATCATTACCTAGTTTTTTGAACCTTTCATAAACTTTTCTTTTCTTCTTGACTAGATTTACAACAGCCTTTGTACACCACAGTTCCTGTACCCTACCATCCTTTCCCTGTCTCATTGGAACATACCTACGCAGAACGCCATGCAAATATCCCCTGAACATTTGCTGCATTTCATTCGTGCGTTACCCTGAGAACATCTGTTTTCAATTTATGCTTCCAAGTTACTTCCTGATAGCCTCATATTTTCCCTTGCTCCAATTAAATGTTTCCCTAACTTGTCTGTTCCTTGATTTCCCGATTTTCTGTGTAGCGAGTAATAAACGCTATTTTATTGAACCTAAGAAAGACATTTGTGTCCTGCTTGCAGGTCCTCTCCCAGCATCCTTATCTCCACCTCATGACAAAAACACCCTGGCCTCCACAGCTGCATGTGGCAACAAATTCACCACTCTTTGGCTAAAGAAATGCCTTCACATTTCTGTTTTGAAGGGGTGCTCCTCTATCTTGAGGCTGTGCCCTCTTGTCCTAGATTCTTCCACCATGGGAAGCATCCTTTCCACATCTACTGTCTAGGCCTTTCAACATTCAAAAGTTTCAATGAGATCCCCTCTCGAGTCAGCGAGTACAGACACAGAACCATCAAACATTCCTCGTATGATAACCCTTTCATTCCTGGAATCATCCTTGCAAACCTCCTCTGGACCCTCTCCAATGCCAGCACATCTTTTCTAAGATGATGGGCCCAAAATTGTTCACAATACTCAAGGTGTGATCTCACCAGTGCCTCAGCATCCCATCCTTGCTCTTGTATTCTAGATCTCTTGAAATGAATGCTAACATGGCATGTGCCTTCCTCATCACTGACTCAACCTGCAAGTTAACCTTCAGGATGTTCTGCACAAGAACTTCCAAGTCTCTTTGTATCTCAAATTTTTGGAATTTCTCCCCATTGAGAAAATAGTCTGCACTTTTATTTCTACTACCAAAGTACATGACCATGCATTTTCTAACATTACTTTTTCATTTGCCAGTTTCTTGTCCATTCTCCTAACCTAAGTTCTTCTGCATCCAACTCATTTCCACAACACTACCTGCCCCTTCTGCAATCTTCGTATCATCTGCAAACTTGGCAATAAAGCCATCTACTTCATCATCTAAATCATTTATGTACAGCATAGAAAGAATCGGTCCCAACACTGACTCCTGTGGAACACCACTAGTCACTGGCACCCAACCAGAAAAGGATCCTTTTATTCCCACTTGCTGCCTCCTACCAATCAGCCAATGCTCTGGCCGTGTTAGTAACTTTCCTATAATACCATGGGCTCTTCACTTGGTAAGCAGCCCCATGTGTGGCACCTTCTTCTGAAAGTCCAAATATACAACATCCACTACATCCCCTTTATCCATCCTACTTGTAATCTCCTCAAAGAATTCCAACAGGTTTGCCAGGCAAGAATTTTCCTGAAGGAAACCATGCTGACTTTGTACTATCTTGTCCTGCGTAATCAAGTGACTCTAACATCTTCCCAACCACTGAGGTCAGGCTAACTGGTCTATAATTTCCTTTCTGTTGCCTTCCTCCTTTCTTAAAGAGTGGAGTTTGCAATTTTCCAGTCCTCTGGCACTATGCCAGGGTCCAATTATTTTTTGAAAGATCTATTCTAATGGCACCACAATTTCTAATGCTACCTCTTTCAGAACCCTAGAGTGCAGTTCCTTTGGTCCAAGTGACTTATTTACCTTTAGGTCTTTCAGCCTTTTGAGCACCTTGTAACAGTAACTGCACCCACTTCTCTTCCTTCACACACTACAACATCAGGCACACTGCTGGTATCTTCCATAGTGAAGAATGACACAAAATACTCATTTAGTTCATCAGCCACCTCCTTGTCTTCCGTTAATATTTCTCCTGCCTCATTTTCTAGCAGTCCTATATCCACTCTCATCTCTCTTTTACTTTTAACATACTTGAAAAAACATTTACTATCAACTTTGATATTATTTGCTAGCTTGCTTTCATATTTCATCTTTTCCTTTCTCTCCATATCATACTACCCTGTCCTGCGTACTGTCTTGTGTATCTAGATAGCTAGAACACAACCAATGGAAGGCCTCAATATCTAAGGTCAATAACCTACGTCCCCAGGCTTGACCAGAAAAGCCTGACAAGAGTCAAGCTTTCAAGGGCCTGTTTCAGCCTGGGTGACTGTACACTGTCCCTGTCAGCTTATCATCTTGTCTTATTGAGCTTTAATACAGAGAAAGGCTGAATGAAGTGCCTGTGCTCTGTTCAGTTGCCTGAGGTGCTCCATTGTTTGTCTGCCATGGATGCTTTGTCCCAGCTGTGTATGTTCCAGTCAATACGCAAGCCAGGGCAGAACAATATGAAAAACTCTACTCTACTCCAACATGCCTTGCACAGTAATAAGACAGATGGTGTTGTACCCCCACCGTACAGTCTCTCTGGGCTTCCAAATCTGATGCTAAGTGGTACACAGGAGTGTAACAGACTTAGTGGATAAGGAAGCTGCCCCGCAGTGACAACTAACTAGTCTCGTGATGCCATCCATTGACCAGCACTCTGGTTCCTCCACATGTCACCAAGGTACCATTGACCCTTTTGGATTCATCCACCACAGACACCATCAGACACCCTGCAGCCGGCATCCTTGTTGGGTGCAGCCTTTGCCTGAGGAGGCATAACCTGCAAAGTAGCAAAGGCACACTTACCCCCTTGATTTATCTAGCCACGATCCCACTACTAGATCGAGTCTGGTAGCATACCGATGGAACATCACCTTCACGGCTAGGTTAGACCTGCCAGAGAACGAATCTCCATCGTACTTCGCTGATGTTCGACCAGTGTCGCTCCTACGACATGGTGAGGTGCCAAGGTAGGATTTTGTAGGAGAACAATAAGGAGAGCAAGCTGTGTCCATGCATCTCCCCACAAAGTTCTCAAACTTTTTCTAACTGGGTTAATTGAGCTTCATCACAAACTAAACTTGTCTACAAATCAGGCTGCTTGACAACAGTGCCGAACATGGTCTCTTCTTCCTGCTGCTGCCATCAGGAAGGAGGTGCAGGAGCCTCAGGACCCACACCACCAGGTTCAGGAACAGCTACCCATCAATTATCAGACTCCTGAAACCGAGGGGATAACTTCACTTTCCCCGTCACTGAAATGTTCCCACAACCTAAGGACTCACTTACATGGATTTTTCAACTTGCATTCTCAATATTTATTGCTTATATATTTATTATTATTGTTATTTCTTTTGTTTCTTTGTATTTACTATAAATGCCAAGAAGAAAGGACAGGCAGGTAAGCAGAGGGGGATGGGTGGATCTGTTGGTAAAAAAAAATCAAATCCTTAGAAAGATGTGACACAGGATCAGAAGATGTAGAATCCTTGTGGATAGAGTTAAGAAACAACAATGGTAAAAATAATCTGATGCGAGTTATATACAGGCCTCCAAACTGTAGCCAGGATGTGGGGTACAAATTATAACAAGAATTAAAATGAAATATGTAATTAGGGTGATGCTACAATAATCATGGGGAATTTTAATATGGAGGCAAATTGAGAAAATTAGGTTTGGTGCTAGATACTAAGCGAGAGAATTTGTAGAAAGGCTATGAGGTGGCTTTTTAGAAAAACTTACAGTTGAGCCCACTAGGGGAAAGGCAATTCTGGATTGGGCAATGTGTAATGAACCTGATTTGATTAGAGAGCTTAAGGTAAAAGAATCCTTAGGATCAAGTGATCATAATATGATTGAATTCACCCTGCAGTTTGAGAAGGGGTCAGATGTATCAGTATTACAGTGGGAATTACAGAGGTATGAGCGAGGGACTGGCCAAAGTTGATTGGAAGGGGACACTAGAAAGGATGCTGGCAGAACAGCAATAGGTGGAGTTCCTGGGGTCAATTCAGAAAGTGCAGGATAGATACCCTGCACATCCCCAAGATGAAGAAGTATTCTAAAGGGTGGATGACCATGGCTGACAAGGGAAGTCAAAGACAGCATAAAAATAAGGGAGAAAGGACATACAATACACAAATATTACTGGAAAATTAGAGGATTGTGAAGCTTTTAAAAACCAACAGAAGGGAACTAAAAAAAGCATAAGGACAGAAAATATGAAATATGAAAGTAAGTTTCCCAAAAATATCAAAAAGGATACCAAAAGCTTTTTCAGATATATGAAGAGTAATAGAGAAGTGAGTGGATATTGGACTGCTGGGAAATGTCACTGGAAAGGTAGTAATTGGGGACAATTAAATGGTGGAGGAACTTAATAAGTATTTTGCATCAGTTTTCACTGTGGAAGACACGAACAATATGCCAGAAATTCAAATGCGTCGGGGGACAGAATTGAGTGATGTTTCTAATACTAACAAGAAGGTGCTTAGGAAACTGAAAGGTCTGAAGGTAAGTCACCAGAGCCAGATGGTGTGTATCCCAGGGTTCTGAAAGAGCTGGCCAAAGAGATTGTGGAGGCATAAGTGATGATCATTCAAGAATCACTAGATTCTGGAATGGTTCTGATGGCCTGGAAAGTTGCAAGTGTCACTCCACTCTTTAAGAAGGAAGGGAGACAGAAGAAAGGAAATTACAGGCTTGTTTGCCTGACTTCAGTAGTTAGGAAGATGTTGGTGTCCATTACTAAGAATGAGGATTTGAGTTACTGGAATGTTAAGGGAGGCCAAAGCCAGCATGGTTTCCTCAAGTGAAAATCTTGCCTGACAAATCTATTGGAATTCTTTGAAGAATTCTTTGGCAGGTAGTGTTGAAGAAACAGGAAGTCTACAGAATAACTTGGACAAATTGGGAGAAGGGGCAGATGGAATATAGTGTAGGGAAGTGTATGGTCATGCACTTTTGTAGAAGGAATAAAGGCATAACTATTTTCTAAATGGGGAGAAAATTCAAAAATCCGAGGTGCAAAGTGACTTAGGAGTCCTTGTGCAGGACTCCATGAAGGTTAACTTACAGCTTGATTCAGTAAGGAAGGCAAACACAATGCTAACATTTTAAGAGGAATGGAGTATACGAGCAAGGATGTGATGTTGGGGCTCTGTAAGGCATTGGTTAGACTGCACTTGAAGTCACATGAGCAGTCTTAGCTGCCGATCTAAGAAAAGAAGTGGTGACTTTGAAGAGGGTCCAGAGGAGATTCACATGAATAATTCCAGGAATGAAAGGGTTAACATGTGAGGAGTGTTTGATGGCTCTGGGCCTGTACTCACTGGAGTTTAGAAGGATAAAGGGGGACAAGGTGCTGTTGCAGCAACAACTTTCCACTCAGTGTCTGTAAGACCAAAGAGTAAGCATGGCTTATTGCACAGTATCAAAAGAAGCTACAGAAGGTTGTAAAATTAGTCAGCTCCATCTCAGGTGCTAGCCTCCACAGTATCCAAGACATCTTCAGGGAGCAGTGCCTCGGAAAGTCAGCATCCATTATTAAGGACCCCCAACACCCACGACATGTCCTCTTCTCATTGAGACCATCAGGTAGGAGGTACAGGAGCCTGAACGTATACTCAACGACTCTGGAACAGCTTCTTCCCCTCTGCCATCCGAATCCTCAAATTAACAAATTTCAACACCCATAATTAACACCCATAATTATGCAGGTGTTAATTACAGCTATAAATGGATAAAGTGTTCCAGTTTGCCTGGCTTTAGAATAAAACATACAGTAAATTTAAATTTCATATCAAAGTACGTATATGTCACAATATACTAGTCAGATTTGTTTTCTTGCAGGCATTCACAGAACAAAGAAACACAACAGAACCAGTGAAAAACTACACACAAAGACCAATTTGCAAAAGAAGGCAATCTGAGCAAAACAAAAATAAACATATTATAATAATAAGTAAATAAATAACTCAGAACACAAGATGTAGAGTCCTTGAAAATGAGTCCATGAGTTGTGGAATCAGTTCAGAGTTGAAGTTTAGTGAAGTTATCCCCTCTGGTTCAAGCACCAATGACTGTAGGGTAATAACTGTTCCTGAACAGGCTGGTGTGGGATGAATAGTTCCTGTCCTCTTGCCCAATGGCAGCAATGAGAGGAGAGTAAGGCCTGGAAGCTGCCTCTCCATCCATTGGCTTTGATCCAGGATTAAACTGAAACCTGAAATTAAAGATCAGAATATCTGAAAAATTGCTGGAACACTGACTCTTTCTCTATCCTCACCAATGCTGCCTGACCTGCTGGGTATTAGGTGTATTTTCTGTTTTTAGTCAGGATTTTACATAATTAATTTGGTGTCGTGGTTGACACATTGCTGAGCTAAGTTCTGTTCCTGTGCTGTAAAGTTCAACCTGCAGAGTTTTGATTTTCATTAAACTGAAACCTTGTTTACCAGTTTAGGTCCACTGGCAAAGGAAGGGGGCTCTGGTCAGAGCCACGAGATAAGTACATGTAATGAAACAGCACCATCACAGGCACACATAGGCAGAACTCACAAGAGAAAACATACCTTACACACCACTTCTGCAAGAAAGAAAACAATTAGAAGAACAAAATAAAGTCCATTTGCGTGCACAATAGACAAGTGTTGCTATACTGAGGCAGTGATTCAGCTTGTGCTGGGTTGTCCCAAGAATCGAATGCTTCAAGGGAAGTAGTTGTTCTTTAACCTGGTGAGGTGAGATTTTAGGCTTAACCTATAAAACATAGGAACAGAATTAGGCCATTCAACCAATCAAATCTCCTCTGCCATTTCATCATGGCTCATTTATTATCCCTCTGAACCCCATTTTCTCCATAACCTTTGATTCCCTGACTAATCACAACCTATCAACCTCCACTGGAAATATACCCAGTGACCTGGCTTCTACAGCTGTCTGTACCAATGAATTCTGCAGATTCACTTGTAAAGCAGGGTGAGGCCTCACTTGGAGTATCGTGAGCAGGTTTGGGCCCCTTACCTTTGGAAGGATCTGCTGAATCTGAAGAGTGTTCAAAGGAGGTTAATGAAAATGATTCTAGGATTGAATGGTTTGTCATATAAAGAGGATTTGATGGCAATGAGCCTGTATTCACTCAAATTTAGAAGAATGAGGGGTAACCTCAATGAAACCTATCATATGGTGAAAGGCTTCGATTGAGTGGATGTGAAGAAAATGTTTCCTGTGGTGGGAGAGTTTAAGACCAGAGGGCACAGCCTCAGAATAGAGGGGAGTCATTTTAGACTGGAGAAGAGGAGAAATTTCTTTAGCCAAACATTGGTGAATCTGTGGAATTCTTTGCTTCAGGCAGCTGTGGAGGCCAAGACTTTATGTATATTGAAGGAAGAGGTTGAACGATCCTTGATTGGTCAGGGATATAGGGATACTGGTTGGGAGGAAAGCAGGAGATTGGGGCTCAGAGTAAAATTAGATTAGCCATAATGAAATGGCCTAAGTCTACTGCTCTATCTTATGACTTCATATCTTATCTTAGCTTATCTCTGGCTAAAGAAATTATTCGTTCATTCCATACGAATATTAGGAGTAGTCAGCATGGCTTTGTTAAAGGCAGGTTGTGCCTTACGAGCCTGATTGAATTTTTTGAGGATGTGTCTGAACACATTGATGAAAGCAGAGCAGTAGAAACAAAAATTAAAAAGTAGAATTAACGAGGAGGATTAAGGAAAATCCCAAGACATCCTACAAGTATTCGAAGCAAGAAGGCTGTGAGTGGAACAGCTAAGGATTTCCGGAGTGAAGGCATTTTACTGCTCGGTGTAAGGAGAGGCAAGACTGCACAGGCATGTGACATCAGCCAGTAGAGCGGAAAAAGTTTAAAAAGAAGATCGCCATATCCAGCAGGCAGCGTTCGGAATGGACAGCGGAGTGAGAGGGTAGTAGAGTGAGAGGGCTTTGGCTCAACGGGCTTAGGCAGTAACAGGATGAGGCGAGGCAGGTTTACCTGTGTTAATTGTGGACAGGGAGTATGTGTGTGAGGCCGGTTTTCTGTGCTCAGTGTCAGATGTGGGAGGTCCTGGAGTCTCCCAGCCTCCCGGGTGGCCATTTCCACACCCAGTGTGTTGAGCTGCAGCTCCTTAGACACTGCGTTAGGGAACTGGAGATGCAGCTCGATGGCCTTCGTCTGGTCAGGGAGAGCAAGGAGGTGAGAGAAAGGAGTTATGGCCAGGTGGTCACACTGGGCCCAAGGGAGACTGACAAGTGGGTCACAGTCAGGAGAGGGAAGGGAAAGAGTCAAGTACTAGAGAGCACCCCTGTGGTTGTCCTCCTGATCAATAAGTACTCCTGTTTAAGTACTGTTGGTGGGGGGGGGGGGTGACAGCCTACCTGGGGTAAGTGACTGTGGCCGTAGCTATGGCACAGAGTCCAGCCCTGTGGCTCAGAAGGATAGGGAAAGGAAGAGAAAAGCAGTATTGATAGGGGACTGTAGTTAGGGGTCAGACAGGCGATTCTGTGGATACCAGGAAAGAAACTCGGATGGGAGTTTGCCTCCCCGGTGCCAGGGTCTGGGATGTTTCAGATCACATCCATGATATCCTGCAGTGGGAGGGAGAACTGCCAGAGATTGTGGTACATATTGGTACCAATGACATAGGTAGGAAAAGGGAAGAGGTCCTGAAAACAGACTACAGGGAGTTAGGAAGGAAGTTGAGAAGCAGGACCGCAAAGGGAGTAATCTCTGGATTACTGCCTGTGTCACGTGACAGTGAGAATAGGAATAGAATGAGGTGGAGGATAAATGCGTGGTTGAGGGTTTAGAGCAGGGGACAGGGAATCAGATTTCTGGAACACTGGGACCTCTTTTGGGCAGGTGTGACCTGTACAAAAAGGACTGGTTGCACTTGAATCCCAGGAGACCAATATCCTGGCGGGGAGGTTTGCTAAAGCTACTGGGGAGAGTTTAAACTAGATTTGTTGGTGGGTGGGAACTGAATTGAAAAGACTGAGGAAGAGGTGGCTGGCTCACAAATAGAGAAAGTCTGGAGACAGTGTGTGAGGGAGGATAGGCTGGTGAATGAGAAGGAACAGTTTGAGATGAGTCTATTTTAATGCAAGGGGTATTGTGAACAAAGCAGATGAGCTTAGAACGTGGATCAGTACTTGGAGCTATAATGTTGTGGCCATTACAGAGACTTGGATGGCTCAGGGACAGGAATGGTTACTTCAAGTGCTGGGTTTTAGATGTTTCAGAAAGGCCAGGGAGGGAGGCAAAAGAGGTGGGGACATGGCACTGTTAATCAGAGATAGTGTCACAGCTGCAGAAAAGGTGGACGTCATAGAGGGATTGTCTACAGAGTCTCTGTGGGTGGAGGTTAGGAACAGGAAGGGGTCAATAACTTTACTGTGTGTTTTTTATAGGCCAGCCAATAGTAACAGGGATATCGAAGAGCAGATAGGGAAACAGATCCTGGAAAGGTGTAATAATAAGAGTTGGCGTGATGGGAGATTTTAATCTCCCAAATATCGATTGGCATCTCCCTAGAGCAAGGGGTTTAGATGGGGTGGAGTTTCTTAGGTGTGTTCAGGAAGGTTTCTTGACACAATATGTAGATAAGCCTACAAGAGAAGAGACTACACTTGATCTGTTATTGGGAAATGAACCTGGTCAGGTGTCAGATTTCTCAGTTGGAGAGCATTTTGGAGATAGTGATCATAATTCTATCTCTTTACTCTAGCATTGGAGAGAGATAGGAACAGACAAGTTGGAAAAGTGTTTAATTGGAGTAAGGGGAATTATGAGGCTATCAGGCAGGAACTTGGAAGCTTAAATTGGGAACAGATGTTCTCAGGGAAAGATACAGATGAAATATGGCAAATGTTCAGGGGATATTTGTGTGGAGTTCTGCATAGGTACATTCCAATGAGACAGGGAAGGTATGGTAGGATACAGGGACTGTGGTGTACAAAGGCTGTAATAAATCTAGCCAGGAAGAAAAGAAAAGCTTACAAAAGTTTCAGAGAGCTAGGTAATGTTAGAAATCTAGAAGATTATAAGGCTACTAGGAAGGAGCTTAAGAAGGAAATTAGGAGAGCCAGAAGGGGCCATGAGAAGGTCTTGGTGGGCAGGATTAAGGAAAACCCCAAGGCATTCTACAAATATGTGAAGAGCAACAGGATAAGACGTGAAAGAATAGGACCTATCAAGTATGACAGCGGGAAAGCGTGTATAGAAATGAAGGAAATAGCAGAGGTACTTAATGAATACTTCACTTCAGTATTCACTACAGAAAAGGATTTTGGTGATTGTAGTGATGACTTGCAGCACACCTAAAAGCTTGAGCATGTAGATATTAAGAAAGAGGAGCTTTTGGAAAGTATCAAGTTGGATAAGTCACTGGGACCGGATGAGATGTACCCCAGGCTACTGTGGGAGGTGAGGGAGGAGATTGTTGAGCCTCTGGCGATGATCTTTGCACCATCAATGAGAGAAGTTCCAGAGGATTGGAGGGTTGCGGATGTTGTTTTCTTATTCAAGAAAGGGAGTAGAGATAGCCCAGGAAATTATAGACCAGTGAGTCTTACTTCAGTGGTTGGTAAGTTGATGGAGAAGATCCTGAGAGTCAGGATTTATGAACATTTGGAGGGGTATAATATGATTAGGAATAGTCAGCTTGGCTTTGTCAAGGGCAGGTCATGCCTTACAAGCCTGATTGAATTTTTTGAGGATGTGACTAAACACATTGATGAAGGAAGAGCAGTAGATGTAGTGTATATGGATTTCAGCAAGGCATTTGATAAAGAACCCATACAAGGCTTATTGAGAAAGTAAGGAGGCATGGGATCCAAGGGGACATTGCTTTGTGGATTCAGAACTGGCTTGCCCACAGAAGGCACGAGTGGTTGTAGACAGATCATATTCTGCATGGAGGTTGGTGACCAGTGGAGTGCCTCATAGATCTATTCTGGGACCCTTACTGTTCGTGATTTTTATAAATGACCTGGATGAGGAAGTGGAGGGATGGGTTAGTAAGTTTGCTGATGGCACAAAGATGGGGGTATTGTGGATAGTGTGGAGGGCTGTCAGAGGTTACAGCAGGACATTGATAGGATGCAAAACTGGGCTGACAAGTAGCAGATGGAGCTCAACCCAGATAAGTGAGAAGTGGTTCATTTTGATAGGTCAAATATGATGGCAGAATATAGTATTAATGGTAAGACTCTTGGCAGTGTGGAGGATCAGAGGGATCTTGGAGTCCGAGTCCATTGGAGACTGAAAGCTGGTGTGCAGGTTGACTGTGTGGTTAAGGAGGCATACAGTGCATTGGCCTTCATCAACCATGGGATTGAGTTTAAGAGCTGAGAGGTAATGTTGCAGCTATATAAGACCCTGGTCAGGACCCACTTGGAGTACTGTGCTCAGTTCTGGTTGCCTCACTACAGGAAGGATGTGGAAACCATAGAAAGGGTGCAGAGGAGATTTACAAGGATATTGCCTGGATTAGGGAGCATGCCTCGAGAATAGGTTGAGAGAGCTCAGCCTTTTCTCCTTGGAGTGACGGAGGATGAGAGGTGACCTGATAGAGGTGTATAAGATGATGAGAGGCATTGATCATGTGGATAGTCAGAGGCTTTTCCCCAGGGCTGAAATGGCTAACAGGAGAGGGCTCAGTTTTAAGGTGCTTGGGAGTAGGTACAGAGGAGTTGTCAGGGGCAAGTTGTTTTTACACAGAGTGTGGTGTGTTGGTGGAATGGATTGCTGAGGACGGTGGTAGATGTGGATGCGATAGGATGTTTTAAGATCCTCCTGAATAGGTACAAGGAGCTTAGAAAAATATAGGACTATGGGTAACCCTAGGTAATTTCTAAAATAAGTACAAGTTCGACACAGCATCGTGGGCCAAAAGCCCTGTATTGTGCTGTAGGTTTTCAATGTTTCTGTTCTGAACAGATGTCCTTCTGTTCTGAGGCTGTGTCCTCTGGTCCTGCAAAAGGAAACATCCACACTGTCTAGGTCTTTCAATGATTCTATAGGTTTCAATTATATCAGAATCAGGTTTATTTTTACCAGCATATGTCATGAAATTTGTTAATTTCAGCCATAATTAATAATGGGTGCAACACCCATAAAGTGCCTGAGGAACTCAGCAGATCAGGCAGCATCAATGGAAAGGAATAAACAGTCGACGTTTCAGTCTGAAACCCTTCATCAGGGCTGGAAACGGGTGGAATCCTGAAACATTGAAGATGCCTGTCTCTGGCATTGTCCATCATAACTCACACAAGTGAGTTAGCAGCGGCATTCATCAAACTACCACTGAAGTGATAAAAAGATTCTCCACGCCATTCAGTGGAATCAGTTCTCTAAAATTAAGCTGAGGAGAAGGCTTCTGTACAACAAAGGGAATGTTTGGTCATGAGTACTTTATGATTGATAACACAGGCAAGGCTTTGTCCCGTTAATAAAACTGTTTCATGGTCTTTCATTCTAAATATGCGCTGACTGTATTACCAATGCAGGGCTCCACTGAGAAGACTAAAATATTCTGTGAATATTTGAATATTCGGCATTAAGTGGCCAAGATAAAAGGAGCAACAAGCGCAGGCTATTGATCTACTCCCTGCTGCACCTGCCTCAGGGTGTGCAGAGTGCACAGTGGGAATCCCGAGTCAAAATAACAAAAGATGCAAGGGGAACCCTTTCAGTTGCTAAAGCATGTTGCATCTAGTCCTGCACTAAAAGAATGTGAGCCTAGCAAGCCATTAAATTGTCTCAACTCACATTAAATGCAAGTCGTTTTCTCTATCGACTTCTCTCAAATGAGCAGAGGCTGCAGGAACTTACACCAACGTCTGGCTGTTGGTGAAATATACAGAAGCTCCGTGTCAACAACTTGCGCAGGAGATGTGGTTGCTCGGATTGGCAATGTCGCCTCCACAATCTCCATCAGCACAGGTGCACCACAAGGCTGTATGCTTGGCTCCTTGCTCTACTCGCTTTACACTTATGACTGTCGGGCTAAGCACAGCTCCAAAGCCAAGTCAAGTTTGCTGAGAACACCACTGTTGATGGCCAACTCAAAGATGGTGATGAATCAGCATACAGGAAAGAGATTGACAATCTGGCTGAGTGGCACCACAATAGCAATGACTTACTCAATGTCAGCAAGATCCAGGAGCTGATTATTGACCTCAGCAAGAGGAAACCATCGGTCCATGAGCCAGTCTCATCAAGCAGGTCAGAGGTGGAGAGAGACAGCAACTTGAAATTCCTCAGTTTATCTGTCCTGGCTCCAGCACATAAGTGCCATTTACAAGGAAAGCATTGCATCACCTCTTCCTTCTTAGAAGTAGGTGAAGATTTGGCGTATCATCTAAAACTTTGATAAGCATCTTTAGATGTGCAGTGGAGAGTATATTGACTGGTTATATCATGGTCTGCCATGCAAATACTAATACTTTTGAATGGAAAAGCCTACAAAAAGTAATGGATATGGCCCAATCTATCATGGGTAAAACCACCCCATATATCTACACTGTCGCGGGAAAGTAGCATCCATCTTCAAGGATGTCCACCATCCAGGCCATGCTTTCTTCTCTCTGCTACCATTAGGAAGGAGGTATTGGAGCCTCTAGACCCACACCACCAGGTTCAGGAACAGTTATTACCCCTCACCCTACAGGCTCTTGAATCAGAGGGGATAACACAGTCTTCACTCACCCCAACTTTGAAATGTTTGCACAACCTATGGACTCACTTTCAAGGATTTTTCATCTCCTGTTTTCAACATTTCATTTATTTATCTATTTATTTATTTATTATTATTATGTTTCATTGTATTTATGTGAATGTTAAAAGAACAATTATCTCAGGGTTGTACATGATGACATATATGTACTTTGATCATAAATTTACTTCAAACTTTGAATATACAACATCTCCATGTCACCAACTCAACCAATATCAGTCAGAACAGTGTTCCCCTCAGCTTCACCAAATGCCTTTTGGAAGTCCATATATACTTCATGAAAGACACACAAGATTCTGCAGCATACACAAAATGCTGGAGGAGGTAAGAGGCTAGAGTGGGGAATAGGAGAGAGAAGGGGCAGGGGAAAAATTACCGGAAGTTGGAGAAATTGATGTTCATGCCATGTTCCTCTTCATCTTTTTCTTGTAAACTTTAATGACAGTTGGCAGACCAACATAAAATGCATTACCACCATGTACTGAGTTGGTGCAGAACAATGAGACAGGAAGTATACCCACTAAGTTCACCTTTCACCCCAAAAATCTCAAATAATATTAAAAGTTTAAAGCTTTTCAGAAAATCCATTCTGCACATATATACATTAGAATGGCAGTGATGTCCAAACAAAGTCTCCATGTTAAACTGTGTCTGTCCCAAAGACTTCAATCTAGCAATTAGATGTTTCCTTTGCACCTGATAGGAATGGCATTCAAATAATATATGCTGCACAGTTTCTTGACAAGTGCACTCCCTACAGATCTCTGTATCATGCATAATAATTCTGACAGGGAATTATTCAACCCTGTACGTCCAATATGTAAATGTGTAAGTATAATTTCTTCCCTCCTTTTATTTGCACCCCCAGTTGAGTTCTCACCATTCTTTGAATTTTATATAAATGCTGTTCTTTATTTTCTTTATCCCAACTTTGCTGCCACAGTGATCAAAAGGTATTTTAAATTAAGGCTTATGCAAAGGCACCACTACATTTACATGCTTAATTTTAGTGATGGCTTGGCTAGAATGTCTGTCACTTCACTTTCTTCAACCACAACATGGGCAGGAACCCATAAGAAATGCACACACAAGCCTGGACCCTGCAGCCTCAATAGATGTTTGCTAATCGCTAGAAGAATGTCTGCCCGCAATTGAAAATCCCTGTTTTAATAGATGTCAAAATCAAGAATGAACCAGAGCACAGAAGTACATAAGCAGGGCTAATTTCTTCAACCCATTCCAAGGCTAAAATGATAGCACACATTGCAGATGTGAAACCGACATTTTGATCATCTTTTCACCTGAAATTTGGAACTGAAAGACCTGAATGACTTGTCACAGGATCTTTAGAACCACCTGTGTAGATAGGTAAGAAGCAACACCTGCCTTATACTGATGAAATTCCTGGGCCACAGACACATATTCACTTCTCACCTTGATCTTTCCCTGAAGCCTCAGATCAACCACAGTCAAATGGAAAAACCATGGAGGAGTGACAGAAAGGAATACACTGGGTCCATATTATACATTAAGCAACCCAAGATTTTGTGCCCATTCATTTCCCATCCAGCCAAAACAAAAGACCTTACGAATGCTGTGCTCCCAATGCTGTACAACTTTGTTGTCTTACATTAACCCAGTAAGCCATTGCTAACTGTAACCTGCATGATGTTCATGCCATCAGGTTGGAGGCTACCTCATATACCTCATCAATCATATTTTTTAGCACTTCCTCTGTAGCGTCATTAAAAGCACGGCTGAGGTTTGCCTTTGACCAGTCCACACCGGCTTTCACAAATCAACGCACATGTGTCCAGCTGTTGTTTCAATTACTGTTGATAGAGATTCCTCCTGAACACATTACAGAAATTCTTCTCCTTCTCTAACCTACACATTGTTGCATCTCAGTTACAGGCCTGTTTTATTGCAATGTCAGTCCTTTACCTCTTCCACCTGTCCCTTCTCAGCTTCTCGCTTCATCCTTCCTCATCAGCTCTTATCTATCATCTACCAGTTTCTCGTACAGTCATTGACACTGACAGCTTAGAACCAGGACTTTTGTTTCAATGCACTGATACTGCTCACAGTACAAGATAGAACACAGTCTGTTACAGCACACTTCAGGCCTTTGAGCCCACGATGTTGTGCCGACCTTTTAACCTACTCTAAGATCAATCTAGCCCTTTCCTCCACATACCCTCCATTTTTTTATTCATACATGTGTCTAAGAGTCTCTTAAATGCCCTAGTGTATCTGCCTCTGCCACCACCCCTGCCAGGGTGTATCACGCCCACACAACTCTGTGTAAAGAACCTGCCTCTGACATCCCTCTGTACTTTCCTCCAAACACCTGAACATCATGTCCCCTCTTATAAACCATTTCCACCCTGGCAAAACGTCTCTGACTGTCCTCTTTATCTCTGCCTCTTATCACCTCTCATCCTCCTTTACTCCAAGCAGAAAAGCCCTAACATGCTGATTCTTTTCTTATAGAACAATAATCACTGTGGCAGTTTATTGTTACATGTTGGTGACTTTTTCCACTTATTGTTACATCAGAGATTCACCAGGATGTTCAAATTCAATCAAAGAATGTAAACAAAGTACAACTCTGACTCGTCCTCCTACAAGCAGCCACGAACACAAAAACGCCAAGGAACCCATTCAAGCAAACATCAAACACCCAATGCACGAGGAAAGAACATTAAGACCATAAGAAGAATAAGAATGTTTCATTTTCCACTTCTTTGTCCATTCCCCTAAGCTATTTAGGTCTCTCTACAGGCTCTCTGTTTCCTCAACACTACCCGTTCCTCCACCTATTTTTGTATCATCAGCAAATTTAGCCACAAATCCATAATCCCATAGTCCGCTTCATTGACATACATTGTAAAAAGCAGCGGTCCCAACACTGACCCCCGTGGAACTCCACTGGTAACCAGCAGCTAGCCAGAATAGGATCTCTTTCTTCCCACTCTGTTTTCTACTGATCAGCCAATGCTGCACCCATGCTAGTAGCTCCCTTGTGATTCCATGGACTCTTATCTTGCTAAGCAGCCTTATGTGCAGCACCATGTCAAAGGCCTTCTGAAAATCCAAGTACACCACATCTACTACATATCCTTTGTCTACCCTGCATGTAGTTTCCTAAAAAAATTGCAGTAGGTTAGTCAGGCAGGATTTTCCTTTCAGGAAACCACCTATCTTATCACGTGCCTCCAGATATTCCATAATCTCATCCCTAACAATTGATTCCAACAACTTTCCAACCACTGATGCCATGCTAACAGGTCAATAGTTTCCTTTCTGCTGCCACCCACCCTTCTTAAATAGTGGAGTAACATTTGTAATTTTCCAGACATCTGGTACAATGCCAGAATGTATCAATTCTTGAAAGATCATTGCTAATGTCTTCACAATCTCTGCAGCTACTTCCTTCAGAACCCGAGGGTGCATTCTATTAGGTCCGGGTGATCTGCAACAAATTGTGCAAATGGCAAATAATGAGTGAACAACATATTATCAAACATCAAACCAGTATTCCAGTTATATTCAGTTTAGTTAGTTCAGTTCAGTGCCCTTCTCCTAGCCAATGCAGGCCGCTGGGTCATTCTTCATCAAAGTGTCCCTGTCTGTATCAATCACCCTGATCAAACCACCCAAAAGCAGCAAGAAGCAAAGAAACCTGAATCCAGGAACACGTGCAACATGAATTTCAAAGTCTCCAAAACGAAAAACAATGTTGCTTGGATTGGAGGACTTCAGTTCTAGAGAGACCTGCCTGGCCGGGGTTGCTTTCTCTGCATGGAGACTGAGGGGTGAACTTATAGAAGTGTACTGTAGATAGAGTAGAGAGTTACACACAGAAAATGCTGGATGAACTCAGCAAGCCTGGCAGCATCTACGGAAATGAATAAACAGCTGATGCTTTTGCCCAGGATTGTTCAGCAGGACCGGCTGATGTAGGATCTCAGCTCAAATTGTCTACTGTTTATTCCTCTCCATAGATGCTGCCTGACTTGCTGAGTTCCTCCAGCATGTTGTGTGTGTTGCTTTGCTCCAGTATCTGCAGAATCTCCTGTGTTTGGAGTAGAAATTTAGTGTCTTTTTCTCATGGTAAGTAGAGGCACAGGTTTAGCGTGAGAGAAAGGAGTTTTAAAGAGAATTTGAAAGTAATATTTCTTACACAGAGAGTGTCTGATGTTTGGAACTTGCTCCCAGAGGAGATGGTAGAATCAGATACAGTCTCTACAGTTAGACTAGGTGTATAAGTCTAACTAGGTACAATAGTTAGACTAGGTGAATAAGGGTATATCCCTAATACATTTGAATCAGGAATGGGAGGATGGAAGGGCAATTACAGGGCATGGTATACAGATAATGACTGTGAGGTAGGAGAGCAGTGGTGAGGTGGGATGTCAAGATCGGAGCTGGGCTAAGGTATAGTTGATAGAGAGGTGCAGAGGGGGGTAAGGGGAGAATTTACTGAGACCTCCCCATGCTTGGCTCCATTACCTCAGGACTCGGCAGGTGAAATTTCTTTCAGTTGCACTGGGGGTCTCAGAGTTGAACTTGGAGCAGAGGTTCTGGTGTTTTACTGTCTACCAGCATCTGGATAGACAGAGGCTGACTAGCATGAGCAAGCATGGCTTTGTATGTTGGAAGTCATGCTTGAAGAGGTAACCAAAAAAGTAGTTGCAGGTAGAGCAGTATCTGTTTGGACTTTAGCAAGGTCACCAAGGTCCCAACTGGCAAGCTGTCTGGATGGTTGAGTCCAATGGAATCTTTAAGACCATAAGACCATAAAACATAACTGCAGAATTAGCCTTTTCACCCATCAAGTCTGTTCTGCTATTCGATCATAGCTGATTTATTTTCCCTCTTCAACCCATTCTCTTGTTATCTCCTGTAACCTTTGAATTCTTGATTAATTAAGTACTTGTGAACCTCTGCTTTAAATATTCCCAAGGTCCTCCACAGCTGCCTGTGGCAATTAATTCTACAGATTCACCATCCTCTGGCTAAAGAATTTTCTTCTCATCTCTGTTCTAAAGTGACAAACTTGCATTCTGATGCTGTGCCCTCTGGTCCTAGATTCCCCCACTATAAGACACATACTCTCCATGTCCACTCTCTCTCTAGGCCTTTCAGTATTCAATGGGTTTCAATGAATTTTCCCTTCATTCTTCTAAATCCCAGCTAGTACAGGCACAGAGCCATCAAATGTTCGTCGTATGTTAAATCTATCATTCTTGTGTAACTGCTCTGGACTCTCTCCAGTGCCAGAAGATCCTTTATAGGGATTGTCAGGAGAGCTGATGAGACTTGGAATTGGTTTGAAAGTAGGAAAGAGAGGGAGGTGCTGGAGTTTGGAAGTAGAAAACAGAAGGTTGTGTTTGAAGGTTGTTTCTTGGACTTGAGACTGCTAACAAATTGTGTGCTGCAGGGGTCAGTGTTGGGTCCCTTGTTATTTATAGAAATGCATAAGGTCTATTTGGTAAAGTTGCAGATGACACAACAGTTTGGAGAAGTGGTTGATAATGAAGAAGATTATTGTATATTACAGGGGGAAATCTTGATTGGTTAGGGAAGTGGGCTGAGGAATGGCAAATGGACATCAATACAGATAAGTGTGTGAGGTGATGTATTTTCAAAAGTCAAGCTTGCGTAGAGCTTGTCCTCTGAATGGTCAGATATTGGGGGTGTAATGGAACAGAGGGAGTGAGGAGTACAAGTACATAGTTAATTGAAAGTGGCATCACAGGTAGGCAGGTGATGAAATGGGTCTTCACCATATTAGCCTCGTTGGGATGTTATGATGCTGTTGAATCAGTTGTTGGTGAGGTCACAGTTGGAGAGTTGTGTGTGGTTTTATTCACCCTGTATGAGAGGAGATATGGTTAAACTGGAAATAGTGCAGATAAGCCTTATGAGGATGCTGCCAGAACTACAGGACCTGACTTAAAGGAAGAGGTGATATAGTGTCATGGCTAATATCAGGCATAATTTTAAGGTAACTGAAGGAAAGTACAGGGGTATATCAGAGGTAGATTGTTTATCTAGAGAGTGGTGGGTATGTGGAACACACTGCCAAGGGTGGTGGTAGAGGTAGATGCGTTTGTGGCATTTAAGAGATTCTTAGGCACATGAATGATAGAAAAATGGAGGACTATGTAGGAGGAAAGGGTTAAATCAGTGTTAGAGTAGGTTAAAAGGTCAGCAGAACGTACGTTGTCCGAAGGGCCTGATCTGTGCTGTACTGTTCTGTGTTCTATGTTGTATGATCTACTGACACATCCGAAGTGGGACCCCACTTCCCACCCCAGCAATGGTGAACCGACTGGCTCCCTGCCAAGCAGTGTCCACACAAGCTGCAATGAAGGTGCAGGCTGCATGGCTGGGTATCCTGAAATGGTACATAGGCATGGGAATGGGAAGTATAAGATGCAGTAACCTCTCTCCCCCACCCCCCGCCACACATTGGTGAAATTATCTGACAATTTGGAGCAGGCTGTCTGCTTCAGTCAAGTGTAAAATTACTCTACCTGACAGAAGTATAAAGGCACAGAAGGAGGCAGGGACTCTGGCTGCATCAGCCATCGCTGTCATAATGGCTAAAAATCCCTGCTAAAAGCTAAGATTAACGGTGCTGAGATTCCCATTGTTTTCCTTTCTGTCCAAGGTTACAACTAATGGCTCCTGGTTAGGCAGAAACCAACAATCTGTACAAGTGACCCCGTCAAAATGTTCTCAGTGGTCAAAATATCACAAGATATGAAGCTGGGCTGCAGCGCCGATTAAATCATTAGAACAATTATTATTCAGCTGTCTGCTGGAGAGCAGCCTGAAAATGTGGTATCACAGAAAAATACAATGAAGCACTTCAAAACTCCTTGACAGTAACGCCCAGTAGTCTGACCCAAGAGCCGAGAGGCAGACTGATGAGTGACGACTGCACTGTTTCTCCTCTGGAGAGTTCTTGTGATTGGGTGTCACAGGCAGGAAATAGACTGTGTAATGCCCTGTTTCTGCACATTATATATCTCAATTGTACATGTTGACTGAAATGTAGAGGAAGATCATGGACTTGTTGAGAAGTGCCTGGGTTCTCTGGGTGCCCAGGACATGAATGTAGAGGGGCCACAAGAGATTCTGCAGATGCTGGAACTCCAAAGCAACACACACCAGATACTGGAGGAACTCAGCAGGTCAGGCAGCATTAATGGAGAGGAATAAACAGATGATGTTTCAGTCTGAGACCCTTCATCAGGACTGACGGAGTGTAGGGAAGAGCTGTCAGTACCCAGGAGTGTAATTGGGAAACTGTTTTATTGTTGTCACTTGTACAGCAAAAACCCCAGAGCAACACATAGAAAATGGTGGAGGAACTCAGCAGGTCTGGCAGCATTTATGAAGGAGTCATGTTTCAGGCCAAGTCCTTTCATCAGGACTCCACAGATGCTGCCTGACCTGCTGAGTTACTCCAGCATTTTGCATTAGTTGTTAAAGGTTTCCAGTATCTGCAGAATCTCTTGTGTCGATGATCAGTTTGTTATCATGCTATCTCTACAGTTCATGACAAACGCCAATATATTGAGGATGAAGTTCTTCAGTCTAAGAGTGGTGTGTCAGTGGAATTCATTGCTACATGCAGCTGTGGAAGCCAAGTCATTGGTTGTATTTATGGTCTTATGGTCATACATCGAGGTAGTATTATCGAGGGAAAAGCAATAACTATCTCAAATAATGGCGAGTCAGCATATGTGTATACTAACACATTGTCATGTCAATATCCTCAATATCCTCAAAGCAAAAGAGCTGGTCATTGACTTCAGAAAGGGGGGCAGTACATATGTTCCTGTCTACATCAATGGTGCTGAGGATGAAAGAGTTGAGAGCTTCAAGTGTTTAGGAGTGAATATCACCAACATTCTGTCCTAGTCCAACCACGTTGATGTCATGACCTAGGAAGTTCACAAATGCCTTTACTTCCTCAGCAGACTAAAGAAGTCTTGCATGATCCCTTAGACCTTTGCCAGTTTATATTGATGCTCCATAGAAAGTGTTCTTTCTGGATACGAGCAACCCTCTGCCCGTGAGCGCGAGAAACTGCAGAGAGTTGTGGACACAGCTCAGCACAGCACAGGAACCATCCTCCCTTCTTTGCAGGGAGGTGAGAGTTGATATTGGACCACTGTAAAATGATGTTGAGAGAGGTTGCCATTCAGCTCATTGAGTCTGATCCCAGATCCCACTCAACCCCACACTCCTGCCTTCTCGCCATATCCTTTGATGCCCTGACCAATCAGGAAACAATCAACTTCTGCCTTAAATATACACATGAACTTGACCTCCATTGCAGCCTGTGGCAGAGCATTCCAC
Organism: Hypanus sabinus; assembly: GCF_030144855.1. Lineage (NCBI taxonomy): Eukaryota > Metazoa > Chordata > Chondrichthyes > Myliobatiformes > Dasyatidae > Hypanus > Hypanus sabinus. Next base: position 3,307,630 of record NC_082713.1, read on the forward strand.
AGATTTACTGTCTAAAAAAATTCCTCATTACCTTTGTTCTAAAGGGTCACCCATCAACTCTCAGGCTGTGCCCTCTAGTTCTGGATACCCCCACCATAGGAAACATCCTCTCCACATCCACTCTATCTAGTCTGTTCAACATTCGATAGTTTTCAGTGAAATTCCCATACATTCTTCTAAATTCCAGTGAGTACTGGCCCAAAGCTGCCAAACGCTCCTCATATGTTAAGCTCTTCATTCCCATAATCACCCTTGTGAACCTCCTCCGGAATTTTTCCAATGACAATACATCCTTTTTTGAGATAAGGGGACCAAATACTCCAAGTGTGGCCTGACTAGTGTCTTATAAAAGCTCAGCATTATGCATTTGTTTTTTATTTTCTATTCTCCTTGAAATAAATGCCAACATTGCATTTGCCTTCTTTACCACAGACTCAACCTGTAAATTAACCTTCTGGGAGTCTTGTACGAGGACTCCTAACTCCCTCTGCACCTCTGATGTTTGAACCTTCTCCCCATTTAGATAATAGTCCACACTATTTTTCCTTTTACCAAAATGCATTATCATACATTTGCCAACACTATATTCCATCTGCCTCTTTTTTGCCCATTCTTCCAATTTGTCTAAGTCCTTCTGCAATCACATTGCTTCCTCAGCACTACCTGCCCTTCCACCTATCTTTGTATCATCTGCAAACTTGCCACAAAGCCATGAATTCCATTATTTAAATCACTGACAAACTATGTGAAAAGCAATGATCCCAATACTGACCCCTGAGGAACACCAGAAGTCAGTGGCAGCCAACCAGAAAAGGCCCCTTTTATTTCCATTCACCACCGCCTGCCTGTCAGCCATTCCTCTATCCATGCTGGTATCTTTCCTGTAATGCCATCTGTGGTAATGTGAGAAGTTCGTCATGTCTAAGATCAACTCCTGACTCAGCAAGGACATGGACCCACTGTAATGTGTCTATTACCACTATAAGTCTATGCTAACATGATCTCATTGGCTTTTCAATGAACGACTGGATTATTGGATCCCCACGACAATACTAATAGTTATGTCAGTCTGTTTTTCATTGACTACAGCTCAGCATTTAATACAATTATTCCTGCAGTTCTGATCGATGATCTCTGAAATCTGGGCCTCTGCACCTCCATCTGCAATTGGATCCTTGACTTCCTCACCCAAAGACCACAGTCTGTGTGGATAGGAAATAACATATCCCCCTCACAGACAAAAAATCAACACTGGCACACTTCAAGGATGAATGGTTTACTGCTCTACTCTCTCACACACATGACTGTGTGGTAGGCACAGCTCAAATGCCATCTTTAAATTTACGGATGACATGACTTTTGTTGGCAGAATTTCGGATGGTGACGAGGCCTACAGGAGCGAGATATATACCAACTGGTTGAGTGATGCTGCAACAACAACCTTGCACTCAACGTCAGTAGGACCAAAGGACTGATTATGGACTTCAGGAAGGGTAAGTCAAGGGAACACGCACCAGTCCTCATTGAGGGATCAGAAGTGGAAAGGGTGATTAATCTCAAGTTCCTGGGTGTCAACATTTCTGAAGATCTATCCATCCATCCACACCAGGTTTGTACAATTCTCTTTGACCTTCACCTCTCTGAGGCAGAATGTTCTGTCCTCAGTAAGGTCCTCACCTTTATCCCCCTGTGTCCACACCTCGCTGAGCTCTTCTTCTGCTGTCTCCATCTCCATGCCTACTTCTTTGGCAAGGGCTCTCCACCCCACACCAACAACCCCTTCTCCTGTCTTCAATCCTCCTCCTTTTCTTAGCTACCCCGCTCTTATCTTCAGCTGGTTCTGGATGTTTATATCTCTAACTGCTGACAAGACTTCAACTGTCTTGACTTTAATACTCTTTTCTCCAATTCAAACCTCACTCCTTTTGAGCATGCTGCTCTCCACTCTCTCTGCATTAATCCCATTCTCACCATCAAACCTGCAGATAGGGGATGCTGTAATAGTCTTGTGAACTGACCTTTACCTTGCTGAGGTCAGGTGACAACTGTCAAACATCTCCTCTTACATACCCCTAAAACAGGACCCCACTAAGGAGCACCTGGCCATTGCCTCCCACGCCAACACTGACCTCATCAACTCTGGAGATTTCCCATCCATTTCCACAAACCTTATAGTTCCCTTACCCCACAGCTCCCATTTCTACCTTGATGCACCATCAATAACTCTCGGAGACGGGAAGTGAACGATAGGCTTTTATTGGAGCACGACATCTCAGAGACTGAGGGAGGAGCAGTGCCCCAATCACCTTTATACAGGGGTCTGTAGGAGGAGCCACAGGAGCAGTCAGCAGAGGGGCGTATCCAGACAGGTATACATAGTTTACCACATTCACCCCTCCTTCATTTTAAAAGAGAGTACCCACGGGGCGAAGTTTCTTACAAGTATACTTACAGGTCAAGTCTATCAGGTGGTCGAGTCTGTCGCTGTGATCTGCATAGCACCAGTGGTGATTGCACCAGTGCCGGTGGTGATTGCACCGGAGACGGTGGTTGTGCTGGCTCCAGCCTGACTTGAGGTGCCAGCCCGCTAGGCATCAGTAATCCCTCATGTCTTGAGGAGTCTGTGTAGGGCTTGGTGTGCGGGGTGTCTCATGGGTATATACATCGGTGGGTATGGGGTTCATAGTCACCGTGGAGTGTTCAGGGTAGGGGTCTGGTGCTCCTGTGGGCGCCAGGTCGCGGACGGAGACCGTGTCCTCCCGCCCATCAGGTAAGACCACGTAGGCATACTGGGGGTTCGCATGAAGTAGGTGAACCCTCTTGACCATCGGGGAGTATCTATTGCTCCTCGCATGTTTCTGGAGCAGCACTGGCCCTGGGGATGTCAGCCAAGCCAGTAGGGTGGTCCCAGTGGCAGACTTCCTGGGAAAAGAAAAGAGTCGCTCATGAGGGGTGGCATTGGTGGACGTGCATAACAGGGAGCGGATAGAGTGGAGTGCCTCGGGGAGGACCTCCTGCCAGCGAGAGACCGGCAGTCTCTTTGATCTAAGGTGCTAAGAGTGCGGTTTTCCATACCGTGGCATTCTCCCTCTCCACCTGTCCATTCCCCTGGGGATTATAGCTTGTGGTCCTACTGGTTGCAATACCCCTAGCCAGCAGGTATTGGCGCAGCTCGTCACTCATAAACGAGGACACTCTATCACTGTGGATATAGCAGGGATATCCGAACAGAGTGAAGAGCTGGCGCAGGGCTTTTATGACGGACGTGGCAGTGGTATCGGGGCAGGGGATGGCAAAGAGGAACCGCGAGTACTCATCGATTATGTTAAGATAGTACACATTGCAGTTGGTAGAGGGAAGGGAGCCCTTAAAGTCAACACTCAGTTGCTCAAAGGGGCGGGTGGCCTTGATTAGTTCTGCCTTTTCGGGTCGGTAGAAGTGCAAACTTGGCAGTCCCTGGTCATCGTCCTGATCTCCACAAGGGAGTAAGGCAGGTTCCGGGCTTTCACGAAATGGTAAAGCCTGGTGAACCCTGGGTGGCAAAGATCTGCATGGAGGGCGTATAGCCGGTCGAGCTGCTCTCTGGCACGTGTTCCCTGGGATAGGGCATCAGGGGGCTCATTGAGCCTTCCAGGCTGGTACAGGGTATCATAGTTGTAGGTGAAAAGTTCTATTCTCCACCTCAAAATTTTATCATTTATGATTTTGTCCCACTGTTGGTTGCTAAACATTTACGCAACTGAGCGCTGGTTGGTCAGCAAGGTGAACCTTTTGCCGGCGAGATAGTGCCTCCAGTGCCTAATAGCTTCCACTATGGCCTGGGCTTCTTTCTCCGCCGCGGAGTGCCGAATTTCAGGGCCTTGAAGGGTACGAGAAAAGAATGCTACTGGCCTTCCTGCCTGATTGAGGGTAGCAGCCAGCGCAAAGTCGGAGGCGTCACTCTCTATTTGGAAGGGAATGGTCTCGTCCACTGCATGCATCGTTGCTTTGGCAATGTCCCCTTTAATGCGGCTGAAGGCCGTGCGGGCCTCGGCTGAGAGGGGAAATGTGGTGGACTTGACCAGGGGGCAGGCCTTGGCATGGTGTTGGGTGGGATGTGCGGGGTATGTGATGAAGTCCCACAGAACTGAGGATTTCTGACAGTGATTGGTGGGAGGGGCCCATCATACTCCATTGTCACACTTTTCAGGTGGCTCTGGAAGTCGAGCCCCAATAGCACAGGGGCACACAGTTGAGGCATGACCAGTAACGCAAGGTTCCGATATTCTGTGCCCTGCACCACCAATGTCGCTGCACAACCCCCCCCCCCCCCCCCCGGATGTCTGTGGAATGCGACCCAGAAGCCATGGTGACCCTCTGGCTTACCGGCCCTGTCATGAGTCCTCAGCGTTGCACCGTGTCCAGGTGAATAAAACTCTCAGTGCTGCCTGTGCCAAACTGGCAGCTAGTCCTGTGCCCTCCACCAGGGGAGCTGAGGTTGATTCGCTGGCGGGTTGTGGGGACTTCACGGACTCGCGACTGGCAGCAGCCGAGGTCGATTCGCCGGCGGGTTGTGGGGACTTCACGGACTCGCGACTGGCAGCAGCCGAGGTCGATTCGCTGGCGGGTTGCGGGGACTTCACGGACTCGCGACTGGCAGCAGCCGAGGTCGATTCGCCGGCGGGTTGCGGGGACTTCACGGACTCGCGACTGGCAGCAGCCGAGGTCGATTCGCCGGCGGGTTGTGGGGACTTCACGGACTCGCGACTGGCAGCAGCCGAGGTCGATTCGCCGGCGGGTTACGGGGTCTGCAGCGTCCACGAGGCCGTCAGGAGATTGCGCGCCTGAACAGCATCAGCATCGTGCAGAGCAGCCTCCAGCGTGTTGGTCAGCTCGATTGCCGAATGTAAGGTAAGATCGGCGTGTTCCAGCAGCCACTGGCGCATGTACACTGACCTGATCCCTGTAACGAAGGTGTCTCTTGCTAGCAGCTCTGCATGTTGTTCCGCCGTCAGCCCCCTGCAATCGCAGGCCCGCACGAGTGTCTGTAGGGTCCGGACAAACTCAGCGCTTGACTCTCCGGCCCGCTGCCGCCGTGTCGCTAAGCGATGTCTTGCGTAGACGGTGTTCACCGGCCGCCAGTATTGTCTTTTGAGGGCATCCATCGCACCCTGGTAGTCCGTTTGGTCCCTGATAATGGAGTAGACCTATGGACTGACTCAGGAGAGAAGAACTCTGCACATTGTGGCAGGCTCGGTCATATGAATCTCCTCCAGGTATGATTCGAAGCATGCTAGCCAGAGTTTGAAAGCATCGCCGGCTTCCTGGGATTGAGGATTGAGATCCAATCTGTCGGGTCGTAAAGTGTTCTCCATGTTTTGAAATTGTTGTTAATAAAATTGATGCACCATCAATAACTCTCGGAGACGGGAAGTGAACGATAGGCTTTTATTGGAGCACGACATCTCGGAGACTGAGGGAGGAGCAGTGCCCCAATCGCCTTTATACAGGGGTCTGTGGGAGGAGCCACAGGAGCAGTCAGCGGAGGGGGGGGCGTGTCCAGACAGGTATACATAGTTTACCACATACCTCCTACCCAAGATTCCCAAAACTGTCTGTCTAGGTAGACCCGTTGTTTCTGCCTGCTCCTGCCCTCCTGAACACATATCTGCATATCTCCATTTTATCTTGCTTGATTCAGTCCCTTCCTACCTACATCCATGACACTTCACACGCTCTCAGTCTCTTCAATAACTTTAAATTCCCTGGCCCCAATTGTCCCATTTTCACTAAGAATGTTTTGTCTCTATACTCTTCTATCTCCCATCAGGGGGGCCTTAAATCTCTTCAATTCTTTCTGATAACAGACCCAACCAGTTCCGCTCCATCTTCTGACGGAACTGGTCCTCACTCTAAACAATTTCTTCTTCGGCTCCTCCCACTTCCTTTAAACTCACGGTGTAGCTATGGGCATTCCATGGGCCCTGGCTATGCCTGCCTTTTCTCTGGTTAGGTGAAACAGTCAAAATTCCAAGCTTACACTGGCGTTGCTCCCCAACTCTTCCTATGCTACGTTGATGACTGTATCAGTACTGCTTCCTGCGCCCATGGTGAACTGGTCAATTTCATCAAGTTTGTCTCCAACTTCAAATTTACTTAGGCCATTTCTGACATCTCTCTCCCCTTTCTCGATTTCTCTGTCCCCTTCTCAAGAGACAGTCTATATACTGATATATTTTATAAACCCACAGACTCTCATAGCTATTTTGACTATATCTCTTCCCACCCTGTCACTTATAAAACTACCATTCCCTTTTCTCAGTTCCTCTGTGTCCACTGAATCTCTCAGCATGAGGCTTTTCATTGCAGAACAACTGAGATGTCCTTCTTCAAAGAAAGCGGTTTCCTTTCCTCCAGCACCTTCACCCCCATCTCTTCCATTTCGCACACATCTGCCCACACCCCATCATCCCACCACGTCAGGGATAGGCTTTCTCTTGTCCTCACCTACTACCCCACAAGCCTCCACACCCCGCACTTAAGTCTCCGTAATTTCCACCATCACCAACAAGATCCTGCCACCAAGCACACTTTTCCCATCTCCCCAACTTTCTGCATTCTGCAGGGATTGTCCCTTATATGACATCTTTTCTCATTCGTCCCTCACCATGGATCTCCCTCCTGCCACTTATTTTTGCAAGCAGAACAAGTGCCACACCTGCCCTTACACGTCCTCCCTTGCTACCATCCAGAGCCCCCGGCAGTCCTTCCAGGTGAGGTGACATTTCACCTGTGAGTTTGTTGGGGTCATACACTGCAACAGGTGTATCAGTGGTACCCAGCATAGATCGGGACACCGCTTCACAGAGCACCTCTGCCACAAAAAGTGGGATTTCCTGCTGGCCACCATTTCAATTCTACTTCCTTTTTCTATTCCAACATGTCAGTCCATGGCCTCCTCTACTGCCACATTCAAATGGAGGAGCAACACCTTATATTCTGTCTGGGTAGCCTCCAACATGGATTTCTTGAACTTCCAGTAATTGCCTCAACCTCCCCTCCTTCACCATTCCCCATTCTTGTTTCTCTCTGACACCTTCTCTTGTTACCTGCCCATCACCTCCCTCTGGTGCTCCTCCCCCTTCCATGGGCTTATTTTCTCTGCTATCAGATTCCCCCTTCTGCAGCACTTTATTTCTTTCATTTTTCAACTTCCCGCCTCTTTACTTCACGCCCTCCCCTCTCCTGGTTTCTCCTATCACCAGCCACCTTGTACTTCTTCCTTCCTGCTCCCACTTTCTTATTCTGACATCTTCCCCCTTTCTTTCCAGTCCTAATGAAGAGTCTTGGCCCAAAACATCAACTGTTTACTTTTTTCAGTAGATGCTGCCTGACCTGCTGAGTTCCTGCAGCTTGAGTGTGTTGCTTTTGAGGATCTATCCAGGGTCTAACATATTGATGCAGTTACAAAGAAAGCATGACAGAGGCTATATTTCATTAGTAGTTTGAGGAGATTCTAATAGGTTGCATCACCATCTGGTATGGCGGGACCATTACACAGGATCAAAATCAATTGCAGAAAGTTGTAACCTCGGTCAGCTCTATCATGGGCATTAGGTTCCCCAGTGTCCAGGACGCCTTCAAGTAGTGATGCCTCAAAAAGGCAATATTCATTGTTAAGGACTCCCATCACCCAAGACATGCCCTCTTCTCATTGCTACTGGACTGAAAAGATTGTGCAGGAAATTGCAGACAATTAGCCCGAGTGGCAGACCCTTTCGATTTATTTAGGGATACAGCGTGAAACAGGCCCCTCCAACTCACTGAGCTGCGCCACCCAGTGATCCCCTGATGTAACCCCAGCCTAATCGCAGGACAATTTACAATGACCAATTAACCTTGGACTGTGGGAGAAAACCCGATCATCCAGAGGAAACCTGTGTGCTCCTGGGAAGGAACGTATAAAATTCCCTTCATAGAACACAGAACTAAACTCTGAACTCAGCTAACTACTATGCTACCATGGTATCCTGTTCAGGTTGGACACGCAGTGTCTGAAACATAAGTTCAGTAAAAATAAGAATTGGGTGGACATAAATTTCTACCAAAGAGGTGTAAGGTGCTCCTTCCCTTCGCTAGACTGCAGGTCACCCTTGGGCAAGGTGTAGCACCTGCTTAGCCCCCCCAATCAGGGTCATGTGAAGCCACGGGAGCAGGTGGTGGATGGTGTATGAGCAACTGGTGCATATCACAAGTCCTGATTATGTGACCACTGACACCAATCTCTGAAGAGTATTGATCATTGCTGGGTCACCCATCTTGTAAAGACGCTGCCTGGAAGAAGGCAATGGCAAACCACTTCTGTAAAAAATTTGTCAAGAGCATTCATGGTCATGAGACCATGATCGCCCATGTTATACACCATAGACAAAATGCTGATAATGAATAGTAACATTGGAAAATTTCATATGAAACTCTAAAACTCATCCTGGGCTGGATGAAGGGTTGGGAGATAATAACTGCCGATGCACTTCTTTGGGAGTCTGTAAGAACTCTCCCACCTCTGGGGCCTCAGTGATGTATGAAATTAGCCACTCTGACTGGTGCTGCTGTCTCACCAGATGTGAGGAGAAGGTTGTCTGGCCAGTTAATATTCCAGCAGACCTCTCTGTACATGGCAAGACTCCAATGTCCAGAATTCCAGTTCCCCAGGCTGATCCATCTTCCTGCCCCTGTTGTCCACAACCTTGATATTAACTCTGCTATCCTCTGTCCCTCCATTTTCATTATCAATAACCCAACACTCCCGCATTCTGAATTCTGCACAGGCTCCATTTGAACTCCTGGTGTCTCCTGATCACATCTGGCTTCTGCTCAATATGTGTGGGAATACTTGCTGATTGTGGCATTTGGCAACTACAGGTGTTTTAATGACACCACTCAATATCCAAGCCTGAAGCTTGAGAACAGATCAGTCTCCTGATGCTTAGGGGTTCTAAAAGCTGATGATTCCAGGATTACATGGGTTGTCATACGAAGAGCCTTTGGTGGCTCTGAGTCTGTAGTCTCTGGAATTCAGCAGAATGAGGGGTGACCTCATTGAAACCCTTCACATGATGAAAGGCCTTGATAGAGTGGATGTGGAGAAGATATTTCCTGCAGTGGGGAAGTCTGAGAGGGGAGGACAAAGTCTCAGAATAGAGGGGCCTAATTTTAGAACAGAGATGAGAAGGAATTTCTTTAGCCAGAGAATAGTGAATCTGTGGAATTCTTTGCCACAGGCAGCTGAGAAGGCCAAGTATATTTAAAGCAGAGGTTAATAGATTCTAGATTGGTCAGTGCATGAAGGGAAGAGGAGAAGGCAGAAGATTGGGGCTAAGAGTAAAATTGAGATGAAATGGTGGAGCAAAACAATGTATATACAAGATTACTCAAATATAGCTGAAATATTAAATACACAACAGTAAATAGATAGATACTTTATGGACCTCAAAGGAACGTACAGTGTCACAGTAGCATTACAACTGCACAGATATAAATATTAGGAGGGAAGTAGAACAAATAAAGTCAAGTCAAGTCGTCACTTTTTATTGTCATTTCAACCATAACTGCTGGTACAGTACACAGTAAAAACGAGGCAACGTTTTTCAGGACCATGGTGCTACATGAAACAATACAAAAACTACACTAGACTACAGACCTACCCAGGACTGCATAAAGTGCAAAAAACAGTGCAGGCATCACAATAAGTAATAAACAAGACAATAGGCAGAGTAGAGGACAGTAAGTTGGTGTCAGTCCAGGCTCTGGGTATTGAGGAGTCTGATGACTTGGGGGAAGAAACTGTTACATAGTCTGGTCGTGAGAGCCTGAATGCTTCGGTGCCTTTTTCCAGACGGCAGGAGGGAGAAGAGTTTGTATGAGGGGGGCGTGGGGTCCTTCATAATGCTGTTTGCTTTGCAGATGCAGCGTGTAGTGTAAATGTCTGTAATGGCGGGAGGAGAGACCCCGATGATCTTCTCAGCTGATCTCACTATCCACTGCAGGGTCTTGTGATCCGAGATGGTGCAATTTCCGAACCAGGCAGTGATGCAGCTGCTCAGCTGTAACAAAATCTATGTTACCACAAACAGTCATCACTAACCCCACTATAGGCTGACTCACTATAGAGCCTTATGGCTAAGGGTAAGAATAACCACATACAGTAGTGCTCTCTCGAGCAGTGCAGTTGAATTAGTAACATGGTATTTTCTGAAAGTGCGTTCAAACTTTTTGCTGAGAAGGACACTGGCTCCCTCTAGTGTATAAACCAATTCTGTGTGTAAAGATACATAAAAATGGTTATAAAGATTAGCTTTATTTTTCGTACATGCACTTCAATATACTTACACATGGTGAATTGAACCCGGTTCACTGGCAGTGTAGTAGTTTTACTCTAACCACTTAATGTACTTTTGAACTTTGAACTTTGTACAGTATCATACCTGCCTGAGCAATGTAGCCTCCCTCTAATGAGGCAGACTGTAAGGTCAGGAGTCCAATTAATGAACAAAGGAACCATACAATAGTGTTACAACAATGATGTAGAAGTTGTTCTTAGGCATGTACTTCTGCCTATTTTTAAGTAAAAATGTAAGGAAAAGTCTGAGGGAAAATGGCTGTGAATCTCATTGAATCCCAGCAAGTCTACAGATGTGCCTTCGGAATGGAACACTGTATCTTCACCTGGTGTGGGCCTACAGGTGGACTCTGGGCCCACAGGCCAGTCCTGCCCTCCACACCAGTGTGACTTTAAAAACGCGCCTATTTCAGAGAGTTGGTGATGGGCAACACATCTCACATTGCCAGGAATTTCCACATCAGGGAGCAACTCAATAATGTGCATGCCTTTCAGGGGAAGTGATGAAGTGCTGCACCTCAGCAAGACTCCACGTGGTGCTGCAGAAGCTTGTGGGGTTTCCCCAGCTCATCCTTGGACATTGACACAAACAACAATTTTCACTGCATGATTTGATGTATATGTGACAAATAAAGCTAATCTTTATCCTTACAATCTGAGGAGGAGGGAGTGGAAAGATGGCACCAGTGGTTTTTGCAGATCCAGGCAACTTCGTCCATGAAACAGCTTACTCTTTTCTCATGCCTTTCCCTTCAAGGTGGCTGGGGTTCTGTCTGAGTCCGTGATCTGCAGTTCAAACAACTGTTCCTCGCAAGTGCTGGCTCTTCAGGCTAGCTGTGCTTTGTTGCCTCCAGGAATGGCCTAAAAGATGTCTGCCTTTGGGAGGCAGCCCCGCAGTGGATCTGATTTCATCAACTCAAGCATCATGGAAGACTAAAACATTGGGACAGCAAGCAGTTTATACTGCTGTACTCGAGTGATCCTCCTCTCTCTCTCTCAAGAGTGGGAGACTTTTGGTCCTTGAGTTGGGGCTCTTGGAGTAGCAATATGGAAGCCTGTAACATTGAACCAGCGTGCTGCTGATCTCCACTCTTGTTGTTGCAGGAGCAACCTCTGTCTCCCTCGCTGGTGAGAGGGAGCCTCTCTGAGATACTGGTGCTGGGTCATGCAGCATGGTTTAGATCGGGGGTCGGCAACCTGCGGCTCCCGAGCCATTTGTGGCTCTTTCACCTCTGTGCTGCGGCTCCCTGTGGCTTTGGGAAATAATTGGTCAGTATTTAATTAAAATGTATTTTATGTTAGTTTGTTAGCTTTTGAAATGTAATTATGGTGATCTTGTACAACCTAAGTGTAGCGACACATTTCCTGCCACATCCGAAACGGCTCACAATTAGCCAGCATTCCGGCTAAGGGAGATAGCCTACGGGGGTTTGTGAGTACGCGTCTTTTGCAGCATCTGCGTCCATGGGGGCTGGGTTGAGGGAGGCTTAAAAGCAAGGCTGTTTAGTTCGAATAAAGCTATCTTTGACTGCAGTTTACTGACACCGCTACAACGTGTTTTTATTGCTGGCTGTCCAGACGGAAGGTGCTGAAACGCTTTGTCGCGTGTCTGGAAGAAGTGAAAACTTTCCTGGGCAGCAAAGGGCTCACCTTTCCTGAGCTGGAACAGCCAGAGTGGCTGGAAAAGCTACACTTCATGGTCGACATGACAGCGCACCTGAACACGCTGAACACAGCTCTTCAGGGGAAAGGACGTACAGCCCTGCACATGTTGGAGGATGTTTTGGCATTCGAGCGCAAGTTGACAGTGCTTGCCAGAGATTTACAGAAAGGCACTTTGTCTCACTTCCCCAATTTGAGAGAGTTCAAACAAGGTCACGACATGATAATTTCGGAGTATTTACATTCTGCAATCATCGCAATGCAAACATCGTTTGGGAAACGCTTCTGTGAGTTCAGAGAGGAAAAAAACACATTATCCTTCCCGGTCACTCCCTTAAGCATCGATCCTTCCCTACTGAATACGACTGCATTGGCAGGTGTGAGTCAACCTGATCTTGAGATGGAACTGGCCGACATAGCCGACAAAGACATATGGGTGTCCAAGTTTAGACGCTTGACAGCAGACCTTGAAGATGTTGCCCGTCAGAAGGCCGTTCTTGCTCAGAAACACAAATGGAGTGATATTGAAAACCTCACAGATGACAGCTTGCGATCCTGTGTAAAGATGAAGGTGACATCATACAGCCCTGATGTGCAGACGCTGTGCGCTGAGGTCCAGGAGCAGAAATCCCATTAACCAAGTATGATAAATATTTTAATTGCCTATTATTTTACTTATATTCATATTTTTTCATTGTTCAGTGAAATAGTCCTTTCATTTTTCAGGATGACAGCTGGCTGACGTTATTTTTGGTTTGCTGCTGGCGGAAAATTTAAGTTCGGCGTTTTTCATAAATACAAGAAGGACTCAAATAGACATTGAATATTTTACTTAAAAGTAACCTTCAACCCAACGTCTTTTTTTCGGAGTTCAAAATGTTTTTGTTGCATGCAGAAATGTAATTTCGTTTTCTCTGCAGGAGTTCATCAATTTCATAAATGCAACACATTATAGTTTGTTTATACATAGCATAAAGGCAAAAAAAACGTTGTATGCAGTGTTATTTCATTTTAAATGTCAAACGGGTTTTGCGGCTCCCAGTGTTTTCTTTTCTGTGGGAAACGGGTCCAAGTGGCTCTTTCAGTGGTAAAGGTTGCTGACCCCTGGTTTAGATGGACTCTAGATCAAAGTCTCTTTGGGGGGCTTTTACCATTCCCTGATTAGAGGGGGTGTTGGGGGGGGGGGTGGTGCTTCCGCTGGCACAAGTAGGGTCGAGGGAGGGCATCAACCCTACTGCTTCTGTTTATGCAGCAGCAGGGCAAATGGGGGTTAGGGGTTCTGATGTTTCTATCATTCACTCTGTGGGAATATCTGTGAAGAGTAAGAATTTCAGGTTGCAACTGTATACATTATCTGATATTAAATTGAACCATTTCAGCCATTTGAACATTATGGTCTTACCCACTCTGTCTTTCTGCACTGTACTTTCGCTACATTTTGTTCTGCGTTCTGTTCTTGTTTTCCCTGTACTTCCTCAATATTCTGATTATGTAATCATCTATATGAAGATGGAAAACAATACTTTCACTCTGTACTTACTTGAGGCCAGCACTCCCACAGAGCCCTCTCTCCTGAGTACTGCCTGGATGATGGAAGGATGATTGGCCCTGACATGTAGCTTTCACCACCTAACTTCGTGTGTCTTCTAAGTGAAGACTCTTTCTCTGTTTCTCTGCCAGGGATGAGGTCCTGGCAGCTTCTGTTGGTCTTTCTGTAGCTCTGGGTTTTTACAGGATGGGGTTGATAGCTCCTTGTCCAAGCCTCCTCTTTTCACAGCTGGGCTTGGGAGCATCCATGGCAGTGATTTTCCACTCAGTACATGTAACAAAACTAAAATATCTCCATTACAGTTTAAATCTCCCTACACCAGGAGTGAGACTACCCTCACTGGGAGTGAGATTACCCTCACTAGGAGTGAGACTACCCTCACTAGGAGTGAGAATACCCTCACTGGGAGTGAGACTACCCTCACTGGGAGTGAGACTACCCTCACCGGGAGTGAGAATACCCTCACCGGGAGTGAGACTACCCTCACCGGGAGTGAGATTACCCTCACTAGGAGTGAGACTACCCTCACCGGGAGTGAGATTACCCTCACCGGGAGTGAGATTACCCTCACTGGGAGTGAGACTACCCTCACCGGGAGTGAGAATACCCTCACTAGGAGTGAGATTACCCTCACTAGGAGTGAGATTACCCTCACCGGGAGTGAGATTACCCTCACTGGGAGTGAGATTACCCTCACTAGGAGTGAGATTACCCTCACCGGGAGTGAGATTACCCTCACTAGGAGTGAGACTACCCTCACCGGGAGTGAGATTACCCTCACTAGGAGTGAGATTACCCTCACTGGGAGTGAGACTACCCTCACCGGGAGTGAGAATACCCTCACTAGGAGTGAGATTACCCTCACTAGGAGTGAGATTACCCTCACCGGGAGTGAGATTACCCTCACTGGGAGTGAGATTACCCTCACCGGGAGTGAGATTACCCTCACTAGGAGTGAGACTACCCTCACCGGGAGTGAGACTACCCTCACTAGGAGTGAGAATACCCTCACTGGGAGTGAGACTACCCTCACTGGGAGTGAGACTACCCTCACTGGGAGTGAGATTACCCTCACCGGGAGTGAGATTACCCTCACCGGGAGTGAGATTACCCTCACTAGGAGTGAGATTACCCTCACTGGGAGTGAGACTACCCTCACCGGGAGTGAGAATACCCTCACCGGGAGTGAGATTACCCTCACCGGGAGTGAGATTACCCTCACTGGGAGTGAGATTACCCTCACCGGGAGTGAGATTACCCTCACTAGGAGTGAGAATACCCTCACCGGGAGTGAGATTACCCTCACCGGGAGTGAGACTACCCTCACCGGGAGTGAGACTACCCTCACTAGGAGTGAGATTACCCTCACCGGGAGTGAGACTACCTTCACCGGGAGTGAGATTACCCTCACCGGGAGTGAGATTACCCTCACTGGGAGTGAGATTACCCTCACCGGGAGTGAGATTACCCTCACTAGGAGTGAGACTACCCTCACCGGGAGTGAGACTACCCTCACCGGGAGTGAGATTACCCTCACCGGGAGTGAGATTACCCTCACCGGGAGTGAGATTACCCTCACCGGGAGTGAGACTACCCTCACTAGGAGTGAGATTACCCTCACCGGGAGTGAGATTACCCTCACCGGGAGTGAGATTACCCTCACCGGGAGTGAGATTACCCTCACCGGGAGTGAGATTACCCTCACTAGGAGTGAGACTACCCTCACCGGGAGTGAGACTACCCTCACCGGGAGTGAGATTACCCTCACCGGGAGTGAGATTACCCTCACCGGGAGTGAGATTACCCTCACTAGGAGTGAGACTACCCTCACCGGGAGTGAGACTACCCTCACCGGGAGTGAGATTACCTTCACCGGGAGTGAGATTACCCTCACCGGGAGTGAGATTACCCTCACCGGGAGTGAGACTACCCTCACTAGGAGTGAGATTACCCTCACCGGGAGTGAGATTACCCTCACCGGGAGTGAGACTACCCTCACCGGGAGTGAGATTACCCTCACCGGGAGTGAGACTACCCTCACCGGGAGTGAGATTACCCTCACCAGGAGTGAGACTACCCTCACCGGGAGTGAGACTACCCTCACCGGGAGTGAGATTACCCTCACCGGGAGTGAGATTACCCTCACCGGGAGTGAGACTACCCTCACCGGGAGTGAGACTACCCTCACCGGGAGTGAGATTACCCTCACCGGGAGTGAGACTACCCTCACTAGGAGTGAGACTACCCTCACCGGGAGTGAGATTACCCTCACCGGGAGTGAGATTACCTTCACCGGGAGTGAGATTACCCTCACCGGGAGTGAGATTACCCTCACCGGGAGTGAGACTACCCTCACTAGGAGTGAGATTACCCTCACCGGGAGTGAGATTACCCTCACCGGGAGTGAGACTACCCTCACCGGGAGTGAGATTACCCTCACCGGGAGTGAGACTACCCTCACCGGGAGTGAGATTACCCTCACCGGGAGTGAGACTACCCTCACTAGGAGTGAGACTACCCTCACCGGGAGTGAGATTACCCTCACCGGGAGTGAGATTACCTTCACCGGGAGTGAGATTACCCTCACCGGGAGTGAGATTACCCTCACCGGGAGTGAGACTACCCTCACCGGGAGTGAGATTACCCTCACTGGGAGTGAGATTACCCTCACTAGGAGTGAGACTACCCTCACCGGGAGTGAGACTACCCTCACCAGGAGTGAGATTACCCTCACCGGGAGTGAGACTACCCTCACCGGGAGTGAGATTACCCTCACTAGGAGTGAGACTACCCTCACTAGGAGTGAGATTACCCTCACCGGGAGTGAGACTACCCTCACTAGGAGTGAGATTACCCTCACCGGGAGTGAGAATACCCTCACCGGGAGTGAGATTACCCTCACCAGGAGTGAGATTACCCTCACCGGGAGTGAGACTACCCTCACCGGGAGTGAGAATACCCTCACCGGGAGTGAGATTACCCTCACTGGGAGTGAGATTACCCTCACCGGGAGTGAGATTACCCTCACTAGGAGTGAGACTACCCTCACCAGGAGTGAGATTACCCTCACTAGGAGTGAGACTACCCTCACCGGGAGTGAGATTACCCTCACTAGGAGTGAGACTACCCTCACCAGGAGTGAGATTACCCTCACCGGGAGTGAGACTACCCTCACCAGGAGTGAGATTACCCTCACCGGGAGTGAGACTACCCTCACTGGGAGTGAGACTACCCTCATTAGGAGTGAGACTACCCTCACTAGGAGTGAGATTACCCTCACTAGGAGTGAGACTACCCTCACCGGGAGTGAGATTACCCTCACTAGGAGTGAGATTACCCTCACTAGGAGTGAGACTACCCTCACCGGGAGTGAGATTACCCTCACTAGGAGTGAGAATACCCTCACCGGGAGTGAGACTACCCTCACCGGGAGTGAGAATACCCTCACTAGGAGTGAGATTACCCTCACCAGGAGTGAGATTACCCTCACTGGGAGTGAGATTACCCTCACTAGGAGTGAGACTACCCTCACTAGGAGTGAGATTACCCTCACCGGGAGTGAGATTACCCTCACTGGGAGTGAGATTACCCTCACTAGGAGTGAGACTACCCTCACCGGGACTGAGATTACCCTCACCGGGAGTGAGACTACCCTCACTGGGAGTGAGATTACCCTCACTAGGAGTGAGACTACCCTCACCGGGAGTGAGATTACCCTCACCGGGAGTGAGAATACCCTCACTGGGAGTGAGATTACCCTCACTAGGAGTGAGATTACCCTCACCGGGAGTGAGACTACCCTCACCGGGAGTGAGAATACCCTCACTAGGAGTGAGATTACCCTCACCGGGAGTGAGACTACCCTCACTAGGAGTGAGATTACCCTCACCGGGAGTGAGATTACCCTCACCGGGAGTGAGATTACCCTCACCGGGTGTGAGATTACCCTCACTGGGAGTGAGATTACCCTCACTAGGAGTGAGAATACCCTCACTAGGAGTGAGAATACCCTCACCGGGAGTGAGATTACCCTCACTAGGAGTGAGACTACCCTCACTAGGAGTGAGATTACCCTCACTAGGAGTGAGATTACCCTCACCGGGAGTGAGACTACCCTCACCAGGAGTGAGATTACCCTCACCGGGAGTGAGATTACCCTCACCGGGAGTGAGATTACCCTCACCGGGAGTGAGACTACCCTCACTGGGAGTGAGATTACCCTCACCGGGAGTGAGATTACCCTCACTGGGAGTGAGATTACCCTCACCGGGAGTGAGATTACCCTCACTAGGAGTGAGACTACCCTCACTAGGAGTGAGACTACCCTCACTGGGAGTGAGAATACCCTCACCGGGAGTGAGATTACCCTCACCGGGAGTGAGATTACCCTCACCGGGAGTGAGACTACCCTCACTAGGAGTGAGACTACCCTCACTAGGAGTGAGACTACCCTCACCGGGAGTGAGATTACCCTCACCAGGAGTGAGAATACCCTCACCGGGAGTGAGAATACCCTCACTAGGAGTGAGATTACCCTCACTGGGAATGAGACTACCCTCACCGGGAGTGAGACTACCCTCACCAGGAGTGAGAATACCCTCACTAGGAGTGAGATTACCCTCACTAGGAGTGAGACTACCCTCACCAGGAGTGAGAATACCCTCACTAGGAGTGAGATTACCCTCACTGGGAGTGAGACTACCCTCACCGGGAGTGAGATTACCCTCACCGGGAGTGAGATTACCCTCACTAGGAGTGAGATTACCCTCACTAGGAGTGAGACTACCCTCACTGGGAGTGAGATTACCCTCACTGGGAGTGAGACTACCCTCACTGGGAGTGAGAATACCCTCACCGGGAGTGAGAATACCCTCACCAGGAGTGAGAATACCCTCACTAGGAGTGAGATTACCCTCACTAGGAGTGAGACTACCCTCACTGGGAGTGAGACTACCCTCACTAGGAGTGAGATTACCCTCACTAGGAGTGAGATTACCCTCACTAGGAGTGAGACTACCCTCACTAGGAGTGAGACTACCCTCACCGGGAGTGAGACTACCCTCACCGGGAGTGAGACTACCCTCACCGGGAGTGAGATTACCCTCACTAGGAGTGAGACAACCCTCACTAGGAGTGAGACTACCCTCACCGGGAGTGAGACTACCCTCACTAGGAGTGAGACTACCCTCACTAGGAGTGAGATTACCCTCACTAGGAGTGAGACTACCCTCACTGGGAGTGAGATTACCCTCACCGGGAGTGAGACTACCCTCACCGGGAGTGAGAATACCCTCACTAGGAGTGAGACTACCCTCACTAGGAGTGAGACTACCCTCACCGGGAGTGAGAATACCCTCACCGGGAGTGAGATTACCCTCACCGGGAGTGAGACTACCCTCACCGGGAGTGAGAATACCCTCACCGGGAGTGAGACTACCCTCACCGGGAGTGAGAATACCCTCACTAGGAGTGAGATTACCCTCACCGGGAGTGAGATTACCCTCACCGGGAGTGAGACTACCCTCACCGGGAGTGAGAATACCCTCACTAGGAGTGAGATTACCCTCACCGGGAGTGAGACTACCCTCACCGGGAGTGAGACTACCCTCACTAGGAGTGAGATTACCCTCACCGGGAGTGAGATTACCCTCACCGGGAGTGAGAATACCCTCACTAGGAGTGAGACTACCCTCACTAGGAGTGAGATTACCCTCACCGGGAGTGAGATTACCCTCACTAGGAGTGAGACTACCCTCACCGGGAGTGAGATTACCCTCACTAGGAGTGAGATTACCCTCACTAGGAGTGAGACTACCCTCACTAGGAGTGAGATTACCCTCACTAGGAGTGAGATTACCCTCACTAGGAGTGAGACTACCCTCACCGGGAGTGAGACTACCCTCACTAGGAGTGAGATTACCCTCACTAGGAGTGAGACTACCCTCACTAGGAGTGAGACTACCCTCACCGGGAGTGAGATTACCCTCACTAGGAGTGAGACTACCCTCACCGGGAGTGAGATTACCCTCACTGGGAGTGAGAATACCCTCACCGGGAGTGAGATTACCCTCACTAGGAGTGAGACTACCCTCACCGGGAGTGAGATTACCCTCACCGGGAGTGAGATTACCCTCACCGGGAGTGAGACTACCCTCACCGGGAGTGAGATTACCCTCACCGGGAGTGAGATTACCCTCACCGGGAGTGAGATTACCCTCACTAGGAGTGAGACTACCCTCACTGGGAGTGAGACTACCCTCACTAGGAGTGAGACTACCCTCACCGGGAGTGAGATTACCCTCACTAGGAGTGAGATTACCCTCACCGGGAGTGAGACTACCCTCACTAGGAGTGAGAATACCCTCACCGGGAGTGAGACTACCCTCACTAGGAGTGAGATTACCCTCACCGGGAGTGAGATTACCCTCACTAGGAGTGAGATTACCCTCACTAGGAGTGAGACTACCCTCACCGGGAGTGAGATTACCCTCACTGGGAGTGAGATTACCCTCACTAGGAGTGAGACTACCCTCACCGGGAGTGAGATTACCCTCACTAGGAGTGAGACTACCCTCACCGGGAGTGAGATTACCCTCACCGGGAGTGAGACTACCCTCACCGGGAGTGAGACTACCCTGACTGGGAGTGAGAATACCCTCACTGGGAGTGAGACTACCCTCACTAGGAGTGAGACTACCCTCACTAGGAGTGAGACTACCCTCACCGGGAGTGAGATTACCCTCACCGGGAGTGAGAATACCCTCACTAGGAGTGAGACTACCCTCACCGGGAGTGAGACTACCCTCACTAGGAGTGAGACTACCCTCACTAGGAGTGAGACTACCCTCACCGGGAGTGAGATTACCCTCACCGGGAGTGAGACTACCCTCACTAGGAGTGAGACTACCCTCACCGGGAGTGAGACTACCCTCACTAGGAGTGAGACTACCCTCACTAGGAGTGAGACTACCCTCACCGGGAGTGAGAATACCCTCACTAGGAGTGAGACTACCCTCACTAGGAGTGAGAATACCCTCACCGGGAGTGAGATTACCCTCACCGGGAGTGAGACTACCCTCACCGGGAGTGAGAATACCCTCACTAGGAGTGAGACTACCCTCACCGGGAGTGAGATTACCCTCACCGGGAGTGAGACTACCCTCACCGGGAGTGAGAATACCCTCACTAGGAGTGAGACTACCCTCACTAGGAGTGAGATTACCCTCACCGGGAGTGAGATTACCCTCACTAGGAGTGAGACTACCCTCACTAGGAGTGAGATTACCCTCACCGGGAGTGAGAATACCCTCACTAGGAGTGAGACTACCCTCACCGGGAGTGAGACTACCCTCACTAGGAGTGAGATTACCCTCACCGGGAGTGAGATTACCCTCACCGGGAGTGAGATTACCCTCACCGGGAGTGAGATTACCCTCACCGGGAGTGAGACTACCCTCACCGGGAGTGAGATTACCCTCACTAGGAGTGAGATTACCCTCACTAGGAGTGAGATTACCCTCACTAGGAGTGAGACTACCCTCACCGGGAGTGAGATTACCCTCACCGGGAGTGAGACTACCCTCACCGGGAGTGAGAATACCCTCACCGGGAGTGAGAATACCCTCACCGGGAGTGAGATTACCCTCACCGGGAATGAATCTCATGTCCTAGGGCTTATTAAGCATCAGACTGGACTACATATTCAATCTCAATGTAACACATCACCACAGTGGTTAGAAAGATCTTTGTGGAAATCCCCAACTTCTAAGCAAATAAGACCTCAAGACATTGGAGCCAAATTAGGTCGTTTAGCCCATTGGTCGGGAAACCAGTACTTGCTTGGGCTGTGAGAGAAAATCAGAGCACTTGCGTTTGAAATAAAGTCTTTCCCGAGGACGCCAGGTTTGTACTCTGTACTCCGACGCCCTGGTCTGTTGTAGCTTTATGCTGACCACTATGCTGCCAGGAGTTTTGAATCTTAGATAGATTCTCTGATCCTATTGTGCATTGGGGACACCTGAGAGAGTCAACAGGTTTACCATCTCATTGAAAGGACAATAGCACTGATGATGCAGCATTCTGCTCACAGTGACCCGTGCTGGTGGTCTGTCATTTCCAACGGGAAATCTGCTGGAGGTTTTTGAAGTGGAAAAGTGGTTGCGCTGGGCCACTTCCACTCCATGACCTCGGAATTCTGGGTCCAGTGATATGAACAAGTGCCATAACTGGGGTGATCTTAGGTTGTAATGGACGACCATAATTTCTTCTGTGCCTTCAATCTCCGTGGAGCATTACTGAATCACGGTTCTGGTGGTTCTCACTGTAGATTTCATCTGTCGGGGCTGACATTGCGTGCTAGAATAGGTACGTTCCTATCTCCTTGGGGTAACTCGCCTGCTGAGGAGTACGGGGGTGTGGCCACTGTTGCAGGTGAGGGCTGAGTGCATAATGGGGACAAAATATGAGTGAGCTGCCCCAGTTTGGACACAACGAGCCCCTTCACCAGAGGTTCTACCTTTTGCTGGATGCACTGTGCAGCCTATTCTGCCCCGTAGTCGGAACCAAAGTGACTGTTTGAGTGATACAGCGCCCACTACCCAGTGATCCACAGCTGTGGCATGACCCAGGCAAGAATCACCATTTGAGTTTATCGTATCACCTGCTGATCAGTGAGGCAGCCTGCTCTTTGAGAACTGTTAATGAACAAAACTGGCTAGGCAAGAGTCAGCTGGAGTGATGTCTACAGTGCGACAATCACAGCACAGATGAGTGATTCCTGCTCACTCACATCACATTAGTGGCTTGGTACTGGGGCATCCACCCGTGACTAACGACACTAAATTCCAGAGGTCAGGAGTTCAAATCCCACCAGGTCAATGAACCTCCGCCTGCCTGGGCCCAGAGAAGAGGATCCTCAGGGCTTGCAATTCCATCAGTTTCTCCTTGGCATGGTTGATATTGTGAGCCGGGAGAGTCTACAGATGACTTGTGTCAATGAAGGACTCTGTTAGGATGTACAATTGCAGAGCATCCAGTAAAACCAGCACTGACCTGAATATGTACAGTGGGAAAGACTTAACCATGTACTGGAGAGGTACACATGACAACATACAGGGGCGGTACACTCACCCATGTACAGGTGAGGTACACCTGACTGTGTACAAGTGGGGTACATGACCATGCACATGTGATGTACACTTAACCGTGTTCTAGCTTGTAAAAACCAACAGGAAGCAACTAAAAAAGTATTGAAGAAGGAAAAGATAGAATACGAGGGTAAATTAACCAATAATATTAAAGAACGTACCAAAAGTTTCTTCAGAAACAGAAAGTGTAAAATAGAGCTGAGAGTGAATATCAAACCATAGGAAAATGATGCTGGAGAATTAATGAAGGGAGACAAGGAAATGGTGGATGAATTGAATGTGTATTTTGCATCAGTCTTCCCTGCGGAAGTCACTAGCAATATGCCAGAGGTTTGAGAATGTCAGGAAGCAGAAGTGTGTGAAGTTGACATTACGAGGGAGAAGGTTCTTGGGAGATTGAAAGGTCTGAAAGTGGATAAGTAACCTGCATCAGATGGTGTACACTCCAGCATTCTGAAAGAGATTGTGCAGGCATCAGAAACATAGAAAACCTACAGCACAATACAGGCCCTTTGGCCCACGATGCTGTGTCAAACATGTACTTACTTTAGAAATTACCTTGGGTTACCCATAGCCCTCTATTTTTCTAAGTTCCATGTACCTATCCAAGAGCCTCTTAAAAGACCCTATCGTATCCGCCTCCACCACTGTTGTCGGCAGCCCATTCCATGCACTCATCACTCTCTGCGTAGAAAACTTACCACTGACATCTCCTCTGTACCTGCTTCCAAGCTTAAAACTGCAACATGCACAACACACTGGAGGAACTCAGCAGGTCGGGCAGCCTTTGACCATCCACATGATCAATGCCTCTCATCATCTTATACATCTCTATCAGGTCATCTCTCATCCTCTGTTGCTTCAAGGAGAAAAAAACCAAGTTCACCAAGTTGAATCCTGACGAAGTGTCTCGGCCTGAAACGTTGATAGTGCTTCTCCCTATTGATGCTACCTGACCTGCTGTGTTCCACCAGCATTTTGTGTGTGTTGTTTGAATTTCCAGCATCTGCAGATTTTGCCAAGTTCACTCAATCTGTTTTCATAAGGCATGCTCCGCAATCCAAGCAACATCCTTGTAAATCTCCTCTGCACCATTTCTATGGTTTCCACATCCTTCCTGTAGTGAGGTGACCAGAACTGAGCACAGTACTCCAAGTGGGTTCTGACCAGGGTCCTATACAGCTGTAACATTACCTCTTGGCTCTTGAATTCAGTCCTACTGTTGATGAATGCCTATGCACCGTATGCATTCTTAACCACAGAGTCAACCTGCTCAGCAGCTTTGAGTGTCCTATGGACTTGGACCTCAAGATCCCTCTGATCCTCCACACTGAATTGAATTGAATTGACTTTATTTCTTACATCCTTCACACACATGAGGAGTAAAAATCTTTACATTACATCTCTGTCTAAATGTGCGATATGCAATCATAGTAATTTATAATAAATAGAACAATCAATGTAGCATAGAGTTCACACAAATCAGCATGAGTTATCAGTCTGATGGCCTGGTGGAAGAAGCTGTCCCAGAGCTTGTTGGTCCTGGCTTTTATACTGTGGTACAATTCCCATATGGCAGCAGCTAGACTAGATTGTGGTTGTGGTGACTTCGGTCCCCAATGATCCTGCAGGACCTTTTTATACACCTGTCCTTGTAAATGTCCTGAATCGTGGGAAGTTCACAACCACTGATGTGCTAGGCTGTCCGCACCACTCTCTGAAGAGTCCTGCGATTGAGGGAGATACAGTTCCCATACCAGGTAGTGAGGCAGCCAGTCACAATGCTCTCAATTGTGCCCCTGTAGAAAGTTCTTAGGATTTGGGGGCCCATACCAAACTTCCTCAACCGGCTGAGGTGAAAGAGGCACCAAGAGTCTTACCATTAATACTATATTCTGCCATTATATTTAACCTACCAAAATGAATCACCTCACACTTATCTGGGTTGAACTCCATCTGCCATTTCTCAACCCAGTTTTGCATTCTATCGATGTCCCGCTGTAACCTCTGACAGCCCTCCATTCTATCCACAGCACCTTCAGTTTTGTGTCATCAGAAAATTTACTAACCCATCCATCCACTTCCTCATCCAGGTCATTTATAAAAATCACAAAGAGAAGGGATCGCAGAACAGATCCCTGTGAAACACCTCTGGTCACCAGTCTCTGTGCAGAATATGACCCATCTACAACCACTCTTGCCTTCTGTGAGCAAGCCAATTCTGAATCCACAAAGCACAGTCACATGCCTCCTTACTTTCTCAATATGCCATGCATGAAGTACCTTATCAAATGCCTTGCTGAAATCCATATACAGTACTCTACCTTCATGAATCTGTTCAGAAATCACATCCTCAAAAAATCAGTCACCCCTCCAATCCTCCGGAACCTTTTCCGATCCCATTAATGATTGCCAGAGGCTCAGCAATCTCCTCCCTTGCCTGCCACAGTAGCCTGGTGTATATCTCGTCCAGTCCTGGTGACTTATCCAACTTCATGCTTTCCAAAAGCTCCAGCACATCCTCTTTCTTAATGTCTATATATTCAAGCTTTTCAATCTGCTGTAAGTCATCTGCCAAAATCCTTTTCCATAGTGAATCTCACGTGCAATTGTGGTTGTTGTGTACATCCCTCCCACTGCCAACCTCATGTCGGCATGTAACATCATTCACACCGTCACAGCCGGACTACAATCCCAGCACCCGAATGCCCTCATTACCATCTCGGGTGACTTCAACCACGTTACCACAGCGAGAACACTGCCCAACTTCACACAGTATGTGAGCTGTACAACCAGAGGGGAGAGGATCCTGGACTCGATGTTTGCTAACGTTAAGGATGCATACAGCTCCTCTCCCCTCCCCCCACTGGGAAGGTCAGATCACAACCTGGTGCATCTCAAACCCTGCTACGTGTCTCTGGTGAAGAGTAAACCTGCAACCTCGAGGACAGTGAGGAAATGGTTGGGGGAGGCTTATGAGGCACTCCAGGGTTGTTTCGAGATGACAGACTGGCAGGCACTCTGTGAGCCACATGGAGAGGACATTGATTGGCTCACAGAGTGCATCACTGGTTACATCAACTTCTGTGTGGACTGCAATGTTCCAGCAAGAACTGTGTTATTCAAATAACAAGCCATGGGTAACAAAGGACATTAAGGACATCCTGAACGCTAAAAAGAGGGCGGTGTTTAGAGATGGAAATAGGGAGGAGCTGAGGACAATACAGAGGGACCTGAAAGCCAAGATCAGGGAGGCTAAAGGCAGGTATAGGAGGAAGCTTGAGTGGAAACTCCAGCAGAACAACATGAGAGAGGTCTGGAGTGGGATGAGGACCATCACTGGGTTCCGGCAAACTAGCAACAGAGGAGCTGAAGGCAGTGTGGACAGGGTCAACAAACTTAACCTATTCTTCAACAGATTTGACACTGTAGCCCCTGCCCACCCCCCATATGATTCATCTGTTGTCAGCCCCCCAACCAACACATACTCCACTCTCCCCTCCTACCCTTCCTCACAGCCCCTCACCCTACTCTCATGACTACACCTCTCCCCCACCTGAAACCACCACGGTGGGCTTCACAGCTGAACAAGTGAGAAGACAGCTGAAACGTCTCCACCCAAGCAAGGTTGCAGGCCCGGATGGTGTCAGCCCCAGGGTGCTCAAAGCCTGTGCCCCCCAGCAATGTGGAGTACTTCACCATGTCTTCAACTGAGCCTGAGTGTCCAGAGGGTTCCTGTGCTGTGGAAGACGTCCTGCCTCATCCCTGTACCGAAGACGCCACACCCCAGGGGCTCCGATGACTACAGACTGGTGGCATTGACCTCCCACATCATGAAGACCCTGGAGAGACTTATTCTAGAGCAGCTCCAGCCTATGGTTAGGCCACACTTAGACCCCCTCCAGTTCGCCTATCAGCCCCGACCAGGAGTTGAAGATGCCATCGTCTACCTGCTGAACCGTGTCTACGCCCACCTGGACAAGCCGGCGAGCACTGTGAGGGTCATGTTTTTTGATTTCTCCAGTGCGTTCAGCACCATCCGCCCTGCTCTGCTGGGTGAGAAGCTGACAGTGATGCAGGTGGATGCTTCCCTGGTGTCATGGATTATTGATTACCTGACTGGCAGACCACAGTACGTGTGGTTGCAACACTGTGTGTCAGACAGAGTGGTCAGCAGCACTGGGACTCCACAGGGGACTGTCCTGTCTCCCTTTCTCTTCACCATCTACACCTCGGACTTCAACTACAACACAGAGTCTTGCCATCTTCAGAAGTTTTCTGATGACTCTGCCATAGTTGGATGCATCAGCAAGGGAGATGAGGCGGAGTACAGGGCTACGGTGGAAAACTTTGTCACATGATGTGAGCAAAATCATCTGCAGCTTAATGTGAAAAAGACTAAGGAGCTGGTGGTGGTCCTGAGGAGGGCTAAGGCACCAGTCACCCCTGTGTGGACATGGTGGAGGATTACAAATACCTGGGGATATGAATTGACAGTAAACTGGACTGGTCAAAGAACACTGAGGCTAGCAGGCTGAGGGTAGCAGACACCAACAGAATCAACAAACTCATTTGTAAGGCCAGTGATGTTGTGGGGGTGGAACTAGACTCTCTGACGGTGGGTGTCTGAAAAGAGGATGCTGTCCAAGTTGCATGTCAGCTTGGACAATGACTCTCATCCACTCCATAATGTATTGGTTAGGCACAGGAGTACATTCAGCCAGAAACTCATTCCATTGAGATACAACACTGAGTGTCATAGGAAGTCATTCCTGCCTGTGGCCATCAAACTTTACAACTCCTCCCTCGGAGTGTCAGACACCCTGAGCCGATAGGCTGGTCCGGGACTTATTTCCACTTGGCATGATTAACTTATCATTATTTAATTATTTATGGTTTTATATTGCTATATTTCTATACTATTCTTGGTTGGTGCAGCTGTAACTAAACCTTATTTCCCTCGGGATCAATAAAGTGTGTCTGTCTGTCTGTCTGTCTGTCTGTCTGTACTGAAACAAAGTGCCTCTGCTATTTCCATTGGTTCCATATACACTATTCCACTGTCACATTCGATTGGTCCTATTCCCTCACGTCTCATTCTCTTGCTGTTCACATACATGTAGAATGCCTTGGGGTTTTCCTTAATCCTGCCCGCTTATTAGTAATAAGCTCATTAGTACTGAGTATTCAAGAATCAGTTGATTCCAGCATGGATCTGGAGGAATGGAAAATTACAAATGTCACTCCACTCTTCAAGAAAGGAGAGAGGCTGAAGAATGGAAACTCTAGGCCAGTTAGTCTGACCTCAGTGATTGGATAGATGTTGGAGTCGATTGTTAAGGATGTGAGTTTGTTGTACACGGATGCGCATGATAAAATAGGCTGTAGTCAGCTTGGTTTCTTCAAGGGAAAATCTTGCCAGACAAATCTGTTGGAATTCTTTGAAGAAATAACAAGCAGGATAGACAAAGGAGAATTGGTGGAAGCTGTGAAACATATAGAAACATAGAAACCTACAGCAAAATACAGGTCCTTCGGCCCACAAAATTGTACTGAACATGTCCCTACCTTAGAAATTACTAGGCTTACCTATAGCCCTCTATTTTTCTAAGCTTTATGTACCTATCCAAAAGTCTCTTAAAAGACCCTATTGTACGCACTCACCACTCTCTGAGTATAAAACGTACCCCTGACATCTCCTCTGCACCTACTCCCCAGCACCTTAAACCTGTGTCCTTTTGTGGCAACCATTTCA
This sequence comes from Hypanus sabinus, assembly GCF_030144855.1. Lineage (NCBI taxonomy): Eukaryota > Metazoa > Chordata > Chondrichthyes > Myliobatiformes > Dasyatidae > Hypanus > Hypanus sabinus. The sequence continues at coordinate 3,336,120 of NC_082713.1, forward strand.
GCCCTGGGAAAAAGCCTCTGACTATTCACACGATCAATGCCTCTCATCATCTTATACACCTCTATCAGGTCACCTCTCATCTTCCGTCGCTCCAAGGAAAAAAGGCTGATTTCACTCAACCTATTCTCATAAGGCATGCTCCCCAATCCAGGCAACATCCTTGTAAATCTCTGTACCCTTTCTATAGCTTCCACATCGATCCTGAAATGAGATGACCAGAACTGAGCACAGTACTCCAAGTGGGGTCTGACCAGGGTCCAAAACTCTCTGCTCCTAAAATTAATTCCACCATTGATGAAGGCCAATACACCATACACCTTCTTAACCACAGAATCAACCTGTGCAGCTGCTTTGAGCGTCCTATGGACTCGGACCCCAAGATCCCTCTGATGCTCCACACGGTCAAGAGTTTTACCATTAATACCATATTCTGCCATTATATTTGACCTACCAAAATGAACCACTTCACACTTATCTGGGTTGAACTCCATCTGCCACTGCTCAGCCCAGTTTTGCATGCCGTCAATGTCCCGCTGTAACCTCTGACAGCCCTCCACACTACCCACAACACCTCCAACCTTTGTGTCATCAACAAACTTACTAACCCATCCCTCCACTTCCTCATCCAGGTCATTTATAAAAATCATGAAGTGTAAGGGTCCCAGAACAGATCCCTGAGGCACTCCACTGGTGACCGACCTCCATGCAGAATATGACCCGTCTATAACCACACTTTGCCTTCTGAGGGCAAGCCAGTTCTGGATCCACAAAGCAATGTCCCCTTGGATCCCATGCCTCCTTACTTTCTCAATAACCACATTCCATGGGGTATCTTATCAAATGCCTTAATAAAATCCATATACACTACATCTACAGCTCTTCCTTCATCAATGTGTTTAGTCACATCCTCAAAAAATTCAATCAGGCTCGTAAGGCACAACCTGTGTACTTGGATTTTCAGAGGTCATTTGACAAGTACCACACATGAGGCTGCTTAACGTCCACTTCACACTTATTTGGGTTGAACTCCATCTACCACTTCTCAGCCCACACTCTGGCTAAAGAAATTTCTCAGCATCACTGTTTTAAATGGACCTTCCTCTATTCTGAGGCTGTGACCTCTTGTCCTAGACCCCCCACCATGGGAAACATCCTTTCCACATCTACTCTGTCTAGGCCTTTCAAAATTTGAAATGCTTCAATTCGATCATCCTTCTAAATTCCAGTGAGTGCAGATCCAGAGCCATTAGATGCTTCTTGTTTGATGGAATACATCTATCCTGCATCGTTTTTGGAATACATCTATCCTGCACTTTCCTCATTTTTTCCAGAAACCTGCCATTGCTGCTCTGCTGTCACCTCTGCCAGCATCTCCTTCTGATTTGCTTTGGTCAACTCCTCTCTCATACCACTGTAATTTCCTTTACACTGAAAAACTGCTATGTCAGACTTTACTTTCTCCCTATCAAATTTCAAGTTAAACGCAAGCATATTGTGATCACTACCTACTAAGAGTTTCTCTACCTTTAGCGCCCTAATCAACTCCAGTTCATTGCATAACACCCAATCCAGTATGGCCAAACGACTAGTAGGGTCAACGACAAACTGCTCTAAAAAGCCATCTTCTGGGCATTCAACAAATTCACTCTCCTGATCCATCACCAAGCTGATTTACCCAATATATCAGCATGTTAAAATCTCCCTTGACTATCATGACATTGTCCTTTTGACGCACCTTTTCTATTTCCTGTTGTAATCTGTAGCCCAAATCCCAGCTACTGTTGGGAGGCCTGTATATAATTGCCATTAGGGTACTTTTACCCTTGCGTTTTCTGTACTCAACCCACAAGGGCTCAACACCTGATCCTATGTCACATCCTTCTGATGTTTTGATGCCAACCTTTACCAGCAGAACCACACCAACCCCTCTGCCTACCTTTCTATCCCTCTGATACAACGTGTGGTCTTGGACATTTAGCTCCCAAGTATAACCTTCCTTCAGCCACAAATTAGTGATGGCCACAACATCATACCTAGCAATCTGTAACACTGCAACAGTATCATCCACCTTATTTCATTATGCTCTGTGCATTGAGATATAAGACTCTGAGTACTGTAATTGCTACCCTTTTTGATTCTGCATCCCTAATGCACAGATACTCACCCTGCTGGCTGCAGTTATGTCCTATCATTTGCCTGCCCTTCCTGACAGTCTCACTGCATGCTATCATTGCTTTTTTTAAGCATCTGTCCTACTCTGAGCCCCTTCACTTCAATTTCCATCCCCCTGCCACGTTAGTTTAAACCCTCCCCAACAGCTCTAACAAACCTGCCCATGAGAATACTTGGCCCCCTCGGGTTCAAGTGCAACCTGCCCCTTTTGTACAAGTCATCACTCCCCGAGAAGCGATCCCAGTGATCGATGAGCCTGTAACCCTGCTCCTGTGCCAGCTTCTCAGCCACGCATTCATCTACCAAATCATCCTGTTTCTGAAATGCATCCTGAAATTATTACTCTGGAGGTCCTGCTTCTCAGCTTTCTGCATAGCTCTCTAAATTCTCTCTCTCTTCAAGACCTCTTTGCTTTCCTTTCCTATGTTATTGGTATCAATATGTAACAAGACATCTGGCTGTTCTCCCTCCCTGTCCAAAATGCTTTGGATGTGAACCAAGACGTTCCTGACCCTGGCACCTGGGAGGCAACATACCATCCGGGTGTCCCATTCACACCCACAGATTGCCTGTCTGTTCCTCTGACTATATCGTCCTTGATCACTACTGCTCCCCTCTTCCCCCTCTTTCCCTTCTGCACCATAAACCCATGATCAGTGTCAGTAACCTGGTCTCCATAGCATTTTCCTGGGAGATCATCCCCCAGAACAATATTCAAATTGTATACTTATTATTGAGGGGAATGGCCACAGGGGTGCTCTGTGCTAATTGCCTATTCACCGTCCAGTCACCCAGCCACTCACCTCCTTCAACTGAGGGGTGTCTACTTCCCTGTAACTCCGATCGATGATGTCCTCACTCTCCCATATAAGCTGAAGGTCATCCAGTTGCTACTCCAGATCTCTAATACGATCTTCAAGGAGCTGCAGCCAGATGTACTTCACGCAGATGTAGTTCCCTGGGAGACTCGGGGTGTCACAAGACTCCAACATTCGGCATGAAGAGCATGCCACAGCCATTTAAGCTACTCTAGACCTGACACAGTAAGTAAAAAGGGGAACTTAGCGAAACTTACACTGACATCTTATCTAAAGTCTACCTTTTTCCAAGCCTGTCTTCTTTGAGCCAAAGCCTGACATTACCACTCTCGCCACTAGCCCACTCCCAGCAGTGGCCGCTCTGATTGTCCCTTCTGTACTTTTATTTACTCCTCATTGTGTGCTGCTCATGCTGTTGATTGGGCCATGGGAATAACAGAGCAGACTCGATGGACCAAATGGCCTAATGCTAATCTTATATCTTAAGCTCATGGTCTTACATGGGCTGCACTTAACAGTGTAGAGAAGGGGTACACCTGACTATATACAGGTGAGGTACACCTGACTGTGTAGAGATGGGATACATCTGACTGTATAGAGATGGGGTACACCTGACTGTATAGAGATGGGGTACACCTGTCTGTATAGAGGTGAGGTACACCTGGCCGTGTAGAGATGGGGTACACCTGACTGTATAGAGGTGAGGCACACCTGGCCGTGTAGAGATGGGGTATACCTGACTGTATAGAGGTGAGGCACACCTGGCTGTGTAGAGGTGAGGTACACCTGGCCGTGTAGAGATGGGGTACACCTGACTGTATAGAGGTGAGGTACACCTGACTGTATAGAGGTGAGGCACACCTGGCCGTGTAGAGATGGGGTACACCTGACTGTATAGAGGTGAGGTACACCTGACGGTATAGAGGTGAGGCACACCTGGCCGTGTAGAGATGGGGTACACCTGACTGTATAGAGGTGAGGCACACCTGGCCGTGTAGAGATGAGGTACACCTGACTGTATAGAGGTGAGGCACACCTGGCCGTGTAGAGATGGGGTACACCTGACTGTATAGAGGTGAGGCACACCTGGCTGTGTAGAGATGGGGTACACCTGACTGTATAGAGGTGAGGCACACCTGGCCGTGTAGAGATGGGATACACCGGAATGTATAGAGGTGAGGTACTCCTGAATGTATAGAGATGGGGTACACCTGACTGTATAGAGATGAGCTACACCTAGTCGTGTAAAGATGGGGTACACCGGACTGTGTAGAGGTGAGGTACACCTGACTGCTTAGAGATGGGGTACACCTGACTGTATAGAGGTGAGGTACACCTGACCATGTAGAAATGTGGTACACCTGGCTGTATAGAGGTGAGGTACAGCTGACTGTACAGAGGTGAGGTACACCTGGCCGTGTAGAGATGAGGTACAACTGGCCGTGTAGAGATGGGGTACACCTGACTTTATAGAGGTCAGGTACACCTGACTATATAGAGATGGCGTACACCTGCCTGTATAGAGGTGAGGTACACCTGGCTGTGTAGAGATGAGGTACACCTGGCCGTGTAGAAATGGGGTACACCTGACTGTATAGAGGTGAAGAACACCTGACGGTATAGAGATGGGGTACACCTGACTTTATAGAGGTGAGGTACACCTGGCCGTGTAGAGATGGGGTACACTTGCTGTATAGAGGTGAGGTACACCTGACTATATAAAGATGGGGTACACCTGCCTGTATAGAGGTGAGGTACTCCTGAATGTATAGAGATGGGGTACACCTGACTGTATATAGGTGAGGTATACCTGACTGTATTGAGATGAGATAGATCTGGTTGTGTAAAGATGGGGTACACCGGACTGTGTAGAGGTGAGGTACACCTGACTGTTTAGAGATGGGGTACACCTGTCTGTATAGAGGTGAGGTACACCTGACGGTATAGAGATGGGGTACACCTGTCTGTATAGAGATGGGGTACACCTGACTGTATAGAGATGAGGTACACCTGGCCGTGTAGAGATGGGGTACACCTGACTGTATAGAGGTGAGGTACACCTGGCTGTGTAGAGATGGGGTACACCTGACTCTATAGAGGTGAGGTACACCTGGCTGTGTTGGATGGGGAACACCTGACTGTTTAGAAATGAGGTACACCTGACGGTATAGAGATGGGGTACACCTGTCTGTATAGAGATGGGGTACACCTGACTGTATAGAGGTGAGGTACAGCTGACGGTATAGAGGTGAGGTACACCTGGCCGTGTAGAGATGAGGTACACCTGGCCGTGTAGAAATGGGGTACACCTGACTGTATAGAGGAGAAGTACACCTGACGGTATAGAGATGGGGTACACCTGACTCTATAGAGGTGAGGTACACCTGACCATGTAGAAATGTGGTACACCTGGCTGTGTAGAGATGGGGTACACTTGACTGTATAGAGATGAGGTACAACTGGCCGTGTAGAGATGGGGTACACCTGACTGTATAGAGGTGTGGTACACCTGACTGTGTACAGATGGGGTACATCTGACTGTATAGAGGTGAGGTACACCTGGCTGTGTACAGATGGGGTACACCTGACTTTATAGAGGTGAGGTACACCTGGCCGTGTAGAGATGGGGTACACTTGCTGTATAGAGGTGAGGTACACCTGACTATATAAAGATGGGGTACACCTGCCTGTATAGAGGTGAGGTACTCCTGAATGTATAGAGATGGGGTACACCTGACTGTATATAGGTGAGGTATACCTGACTGTATTGAGATGAGATAGATCTGGTTGTGTAAAGATGGGGTACACCGGACTGTGTAGAGGTGAGGTACACCTGACTGTTTAGAGATGGGGTACACCTGTCTGTATAGAGGTGAGGTACACCTGACGGTATAGAGATGGGGTACACCTGTCTGTATAGAGATGGGGTACACCTGACTGTATAGAGATGAGGTACACCTGGCCGTGTAGAGATGGGGTACACCTGACTGTATAGAGGTGAGGTACACCTGGCTGTGTAGAGATGGGGTACACCTGACTCTATAGAGGTGAGGTACACCTGGCTGTGTTGGATGGGGAACACCTGACTGTTTAGAAATGAGGTACACCTGACGGTATAGAGATGGGGTACACCTGTCTGTATAGAGATGGGGTACACCTGACTGTATAGAGGTGAGGTACAGCTGACGGTATAGAGGTGAGGTACACCTGGCCGTGTAGAGATGAGGTACACCTGGCCGTGTAGAAATGGGGTACACCTGACTGTATAGAGGAGAAGTACACCTGACGGTATAGAGATGGGGTACACCTGACTCTATAGAGGTGAGGTACACCTGACCATGTAGAAATGTGGTACACCTGGCTGTGTAGAGATGGGGTACACTTGACTGTATAGAGATGAGGTACAACTGGCCGTGTAGAGATGGGGTACACCTGACTGTATAGAGGTGTGGTACACCTGACTGTGTACAGATGGGGTACATCTGACTGTATAGAGGTGAGGTACACCTGGCTGTGTACAGATGGGGTACACCTGACTTTATAGAGGTGAGGTACACCTGGCTGTGTACAGATGGGGTACATCTGACTGTATAGAGATGGGGTACATCTGACTGTATAGTGATGAGGTACACCTGGCTGTGTAGAGATGGGGTACACCTGGCTGTGTAGAGATGGGGTACACCTGACTGTATAGAGGTGAGGTACACCTGGCCATGTACAGATGGGGTACACCTGACTGTATAGAGATGGTGTACACCTGACTGTATAGAGGTGAGGTACACCTTGCCGTGTAGAGATGGGGTACACCTGACTGTATATAGCTGAGGTACACCTGGCCGTGTAGAGATGGGGTACACCTGGTTGTGTAGAGATGAGGTGCACCTGCCTGTATAGAGATGGGGTACACCTGGCCGTGTAGAGATGTGGTACACCTGGCTGTGTAGAGATGTGGTACACCTGGCTGTGTAGAGATGGGGTACACCTGACTGTGTACACGTGAGGTACACCTGACTGTATAGAGGTGAGGTACACCTGGCCATGTACAGATGGGGTACAACTGACTGTATAGAGATGGTGTACACCTGACTGTATAGAGGTGAGGTACACCTTGCGGTGTAGAGATGGGGGATACACCTGACTGTATAGAGGTGAGGTACACCTGGCCGTATAGAGATGAGGTACACCTGACCGTATAGAGTTGAGGTACACCTGGCTGTGTACAGATGGGGTACAACTGACTGTATAGAGGTGAGGTACACCTGGCTGTGTAGAGATGGGGTACACCTGACTTTATAGAGGTGAGGTACACCTGGCTGTGTACAGATGGGGTACATCTGACTGTATAGAGATGGGGTACACCTGACTGTATAGAGATGAGGTACACCTGGCCGTGTAGAGATGGGGTACACCTGGCTGTATGGAGGTGAGGTACACCTGGCTGTGTAGAGATGGGGTACACCTGACTGTATAGAGGTGAGGTACACCTGACTGTATAGAGAGGGGTACACCTGACTGTATAGAGATGGGGTACACCTGGTCGTGTAGAGATGGGGTACAACGGACTGTATAGAGGTGAGGTACACCTGTCCGTGTAGAGATGGGGTGCACCTGACTGTATAGAGGTAGGGTAGACCTGGCTGTGCAGAGATGAGGTACACCTGACTGTATAGAGTTGACGTACACCTGACTGTATAGAGATGGGGTACACCTGTCCGTATATAGGTGAGGTACACCTGACTGTATTGAGATGAGCTACACCTGGTCGTGTAAAGATGGGGTACACCGGACTGTGTAGAGGTGAGGTACACCTGACTGTATAGAGATGGGGTACACCTGGTCGTGTAAAGATGGGGTACACCGGACTGTGTAGAGGTGAGGTATACCTGACTGTATAGAGGTGAGGTACACCTGGCCATGTAGAGATGAGGTACACCTGGCTGTGTAGAGATGGGGTACACCTGATTGTATGGAGGTGAGGTACACCTGGCCGTGTAGAGATGGGGTACAACTGACTGTATAGAGGTGAGGCACACCTGGCCATGTAGAGATGAGGTACACCTGGCTGTGTAGAGATGGGGTACACCTGACTGTATAGAGGTGAGGTACACCTGGCCGTATAGAGATGGGGTACACCTGACTGTATAGAGGTGGGGTACACCTGGCTGTGCAGTGATGGGGTACACCTGGCTGTGCAGTGATGGGGTACACCGGACTTTATAGTGATGAGGTACACCTGACTGTATAGAGATGGGGTACACCTGGCCATGTAGAGATGAGGTACACCTGACTGTATAGAGGTGAGGTACTCCTGGTCGTGTAGAGATGGGGTACACCTGACTTTATAGAGGTGAGGTACACCTGGCCGTGTAGAGATGGGGTACACTTGCTGTATAGAGGTGAGGTACACCTGGCCGTGTACAGATGGGGTACACCTGGCTGTGTAGAGATGAGGTATACCTGGCTGTGTAGAGATGGGGTACACCTGGCTCTGTAGAGATGAGGTACACCTGGCTGTGTAGAGATGGGGAACATCTGAGTGTATAGAGGTGAGGTGCACCTGGCCATGTACAGATGGGGTACACCTGACCGTATAGAGGTGAGGTACACATGGCTGTGTAGAGATGGGGCACACCTGACTGTATAGATGTGGGGTACACCTGGCTGTGCAGTGATGGGGTACACCTGACTGTATAGAGGTGTGGTACACCTGAATGTATAGAGATGGGGTACATCTGACTGTATAGTGATGAGGTACACCTGACTGTATAGAAATGGGGTACACCTGGCTGTGTAGAGATGGGGTTCACCTGACTGTATAGAGGTGAGGTATACCTGTCTGTATAGAGGTGAGGTACACCTGGCTGTGTAGAGATGGGGTACACCTGACTGTATAGAGGTCAGGTACACCTGGCCATGTACAGATGGGGTACACCTGACTGTATAGAGATGGTGTACACCTGACTGTATAGAGGTGAGGTACACCTTGCCGTGTAGAGATGGGGTACACCTGACTGTATATAGCTGAGGTACACCTGGCCGTGTAGAGATGGGGTACACCTGACTGTATAGAGGTGTGGTACACCTGACTGTGTACAGATGGGGTACATCTGACTGTATAGAGGTGAGGTACACCTGCCTGTATAGAGATGGGGTACACCTGGCCGTGTAGAGATGTGGTACACCTGGCCGTGTAGAGATGGGGTACACCTGACTGTGTAGAGATGTGGTACACCTGGTTGTGTAGAGATGGGGTACACCTGACTGTGTAGAGATGTGGTACACCTGGTTGTGTAGAGATGGGGTACACCTGACTGTATAGAGGTGAGGTACACCTGACTGTATGGAGGTGAGGTACACCTGGCTGTGTAGAGATGGGGTACACCTGACTGTATAGAGGTGAGGTACACCTGGCTGTGTAGAGATGGGGTACACCTGACTGTATAGAGGTGAGGTACACCTGGCCATGTACAGATGGGGTACAACTGACTGTATAGAGATGGTGTACACCTGACTGTATAGAGGTGAGGTACACCTTGCGGTGTAGAGATGGGGTATACACCTGACTGTATATTGGTGAGGTACACCTGGCAGTATAGAGATGAGGTACACCTGACCGTATAGAGTTGAGGTACACCTGACCGTGTAGGGATGGGGTACACCTGACTGTGTAGAGGTGAGGTACACCTGGCCGTGTAGAGATGAGGTACACCTGACTTTATAGAGGAGAGGTACACCTGACTGTATAATGGTGAGGTACACCTGACCGTGTAGAAATGAGGTACAACTGACTGTATAGAGGTGAGGTACACCTAGCCGTGTAGAAATGAGGTACAACTGACTGTATAGAGGTGATGTACACCTGTCCGTGTGGAGATGGGGTACACCTGACTGTATAGAGGTGATGTACACCTGGCCATGTACAGATGGGGTACACCTGACTGTATAGAGTTGAGGTACACCTGGCCGTGTAGAGATGGGGTATACCTGACTGTATAGAGGTGAGGTACACCTGGCCATGTACAGATGGGGTACACCTGACTGTATAGAGTTGAGGTACACCTGGCCGTGTAGAGATGGGGTACACCTGGTTGTGTAGAGATGAGGTACACCTGACTGTATAGAGGTGAGGTACACCTTGCGGTGTAGAGATGGGGTATACACCTGACTGTATATTGGTGAGGTACACCTGGCCGTATAGAGTTGAGGTACACCTGGCTGTGTAGAGATGGGGTACACCTGGCTGTGTAGAAATGGGGTACACCTGAATGTATAGAGGAGAGGTACATCTGACTGTATAGAGGTGACGTACACCTGGCTGTGTAGAGATGGGGTACACCTGACTTTATAGAGGTGAGGTACACCTGGCTGTGTACAGATGGGGTACATCTGACTGTATAGAGATGGGGTACACCTGACTGTATAGAGATGAGGTACACCTGGCTGTGTAGAGATGGGGTACACCTGGCTGTATGGAGGTGAGGTACACCTGGCTGTGTAGAGATGGGGTACACCTGACTGTATAGAGGTGAGGTACACCTGACTGTATAGAGAGGGGTACACCTGACTGTATAGAGATGGGGTACACCTGACTGTATAGAGGTGAGGTACACCTGACTGTATAGAGAGAGGTACACCTGACTGTATAGAGTTGACGTACACCTGACTGTATAGAGATGGGGTACACCTGTCCGTATATAGGTGAGGTACACCTGACTGTATTGAGATGAGCTACACCTGGTCGTGTAAAGATGGGGTACACCGGACTGTGTAGAGGTGAGGTATACCTGACTGTTTAGAGATGGGGTACACCTGACTTTATAGAGGTGAGGTACACATGGCTGTGTAGAGATGGGGTACACCTGACTGTATAGAGGTGTGGTACACCTGAATGTATAGAGATGGGGTACATCTGACTGTATAGTGATGAGGTACACCTGACTGTATAGAAATGGGGTACACCTGGCTGTGTAGAGATGGGGTTCACCTGACTGTATAGAGGTGAGGTATACCTGTCTGTATAGAGGTGAGGTACACCTGGCTGTGTAGAGATGGGGTACACCTGACTGTATAGAGGTCAGGTACACCTGGCCATGTACAGATGGGGTACACCTGACTGTATAGAGATGGTGTACACCTGACTGTATAGAGGTGAGGTACACCTTGCCGTGTAGAGATGGGGTACACCTGACTGTATATAGCTGAGGTACAACTGGCTGTGTAGAGATGGGGTACACCTCGTTGTGTAGAGATGAGGTACACCTGACTGTATAGAGGTGAGGTACACCTGCCTGTATAGAGATGAGGTACACCTGGCCGTGTAGAGATGTGGTACACCTGGCTGTGTAGAGATGGGGTACACCTGACTGTATAGAGGTGAGGTACACCTGACTGTATAGAGGTGAGGTACACCTGGCTGTGTAGAGATGGGGTACACCTGACTGTATAGAGGTGAGGTACACCTGGCCATGTACAGATGGGGTACAACTGACTGTATAGAGATGGTGTACACCTGACTGTATAGAGGTGAGGTACACCTTGCGGTGTAGAGATGGGGTATACACCTGACTGTATATTGGTGAGGTACACCTGGCTGTGTAGAGATGAGGTACACCTGACTTTATAGAGGAGAGGTACACTTGACTGTATAATGGTGAGGTACACCTGCCTGTATAGAGATGAGGTACACCTGACCGTGTAGAGATGGGGTACACCTGACCGTGTAGAGATGAGGTACACCTGACTGTACAGAGGAGAGGTACACCTGACCGTATAGAGATGAGGTACACCTGACTGTATAATGGTGAGGTACACCTGACTGTATAGAGGTGAGGTACACCTAGCCGTGTAGAAATGAGGTACAACTGACTGTATAGAGTTGAGGTACACCTGGCCATGTACAGATGGGGTACACCTGACTGTATAGAGTTGAGGTACACCTGGCCGTGTAGAGATGGGGTACACCTGGTTGTGTAGAGATGGGGTACATCTGATTGTATAGAGGTGAGGTACACCTTGCGGTGTAGAAATCAGGTACAACTGACTGTATAGAGGTGATGTACACCTGTCCGTGTGGAGATGGGGTACTCCTGACTGTATAGAGTTGAGGTACACCTGGCCATGTACAGATGGGGTACACCTGACTGTATAGAGTTGAGGTACACCTGGCTGTGTAGAGATGAGGTACACCTGACTGTATAGAGGTGAGGTACACCTGACTGTATAGAGGTGAGGTACACCTGACCGTGTAGAGATGGAGTACACCTGTCCGTGTGGAGATGGGGTACACCTGACTGTATAGAGGTGAGGTACACCTGGCCATGTAGAGATGGAGTACACCTGTCTGTATAGAGGTGAGATACACCTGGCTGTGTAGAGATGGAGTACTCCTGACTGTATAGTGATGAGGTGCACCTGACTGTATAGAGGTGGGGTACACATGGTCTTGTAGAGATAATGTACACCTGACTCTATAGAGATGAGGTACACCTGGCTGTGTAGAACTGGGGTACACCTGGCCATGTAGAGATGAGGTACACCTGGCTGTGTAGAGATGGGGTACACCTGACTGTATAGAGGTGAGGTACACCTTGCCGTTTAGAGATGGGATACACCTGACTGTATAGAGATGGGGTACACCTGACTGTATAGAGGTGATGTACACCTGGCCATGTAGAGATGAGGTACACCTGACTGTATAGAGGTGAGGTACACCTGGCCGTGTAGGGATGGGGCGCACCTGACTGTATAGAGATGAGCTACACCTGGCCGTGTAGAGATGGGGTACACCTGACTGTATAGAGGTGAGGTACACCTGGCTGTGTAGAGATGGGGTACACCTGACTGTATAGAGGTGAGGTACACCTGGCTGTGTAGAGATGGGGTACACCTGACTGTATAGAGGTGAGGTACACCTGGCTGTGTAGAGATGGAATACTCCTGACAGTATAATGATGAGGTGCACCTGACTGTATAGAGGTGAGGTACACCTGACTGTATAGAGGTGAGGTACACCTGGCCATGTAGAGATGAGGTACACCTGACTGTATAGAGGTGAGGTACACCTGGCCATGTAGAGATGAGGTACACCTGGCTGTGTAGAGATGGAGTACTCCTGACAGTATAATGATGAGGTGCACCTGACTGTATAGAGGTGAGGTACACCTGACCGTGTAGAGATGGGGTACACCTGACTGTATAGAGGTGAGGTACACCTGTCTGTATAGAGGTGAGGTACACCTGGCCATGTAGAGATGGGGTATACACCTGACTGTATAGAGGTGATGTACACCTGGCCTTGTAGAGATAATGTACATCTGACTGTATAGAGATGGGGTACACCTGACTGTATAGAGATGGGGTACACCTGGCCATGTAGAGATGGACTACACCTGACTGTATAGAGGTGAGGTACACCTGGCCGTGTAGAGATGAGGTACACCTGGCTGTGTAGAGATGGGGTACACCTGAACATGTGCACTTGGGGTACACCTAAATATGTGCATAGAACTTAGAAATTTACAGCACATTACAGGCCTTTCGGCCCACTCTGCTTTGCCAACTATGTAACCTATTCTAGAAACCGGTCCCGGAAACTAATCTAACTTAATGCTTTTCAAAAGCTTCAGCACATGGGGTATACCTGACTGTGTATTCATGCAGTTGGGGTATACCTGACCGAGTATACATGCAGTGGGGGTATAACTGACCGTGTAGAGGTGAGTACACCATGAATGTGTGGAAGTGGGGACACATGACATGTAGATATTGGGTACACCTGCCCATGTTGAGGTGGGGTAAACCTGACAGTCTATGGTAGAGTACACCTGGTCATGTATACTTGCGATACACCTTATTGTGTACAGGTTGGATGTAAATTAGGTGGTTAAGGAGTTCAGTTTGTCACCGAATATTCTAGCAAACCTCTACAGATCCACTGTTGAAAGCATCCTGACTGGGTGTATCCTGGTCTGGTGTGGCAATTTGGATATAGAAAGCTGCAGGGAGTAATGGATTCAGTCCAATTCCCTCCCCACCCCACCCTCCGTAGTATCTACAGCAGTCGCTGCCTCAGGAAGGCAATATCCAACATATTCTCCCAGCTACCATCGGGCAGGAGCCTGAAGTTCCTCGCCAGTTTACCTACCTGCTGGAAAAATGTAAACAAGGTTGAAGGAGTGCTGAGAATGTTGCTAGCAGGAGTTTTTTTGACCGAATGTCGGTGGGACTACAACCAGAGGTCATGTGTTAAAGGTGAAAGGTTAAAAGTTTAAGGGGAACATGAGGGGAAACTTCATCACACAGAGGGTCGAGAGAGTGTGGAATGAGCTGCCAGCAGAAGTGGTGCATGCAACTCGATTTCAATGTTTGAATAAGTGCATGGATGGTGTAGTGCATGGAAGGCTATGGATCTGGTGCAGGTTGATGGGAGCAGGCAGATTAAATTGCTTGACATGGACTAGATGGGCTGAAGGGCCTGTTTCTGAGCTGTACATTTCTATGACTATGACTAGGCTCAGGAACAGCTACTTGAACATTCAGTTCTGAACCAAGGGCAGCACAATCCTAATCACAACAGTTTAGCAACACTGGCCACTTTGACCTAAAATGGATAGTTTATTTTTGTTCTAATTGTGTTCATTCTTGTAAAAAATATGCAATTTATGCTTAATTTACTGTTTTCTTGTGAATGCTAATTATCTGAAGATTTGTGCCTGTGATGCGGCTGCAAGTAATTTTTGCATTGCACCTGTGCACGTGTGGATTTCTGCAGATGACAGTAAGCTCAAGCTTGCCTTTGACTTTGATTGAGAGATGATCTTCACTCTCCTAAGTTTAAAGATGAGAAGGTGACTCAACTGAACACCTCATGTTTTCCCTAACCTGAATTGTATCAGGACAAGATTCTCCAACTTTATTGAGGAGCCAATCATACCTCAGACAGAGGTTTGTGCCTCTTTCTCTCTCACTGCCTCTTTTTAATTGTGCCCAATTTTGCATGCAGAGGCAGTGAGCAATCAACGATTCTTTCAACGAGTCAGGCTAGCCATATGCTTCACTTGTAGGGGAAGCTGATTGAACAGATTCCTACTGATTAAGCAGCTTTATATTGAGTAACGTGGTTGTGGAGTACATCCACCCCCGCTCATTGGTGCTGGGAGATTTTGCTCCTCAATAAAATCGCAGCAGGCATCTTCAGGCATCTCGGCTGCTTCAAGTAATTTGGCACAGCAGCCGATTCATCAAAAAAGTGAATTGATATTCAATGTGAGAATAGTGTGAGTCCCACACCCATCACCAATGCAGTCAAGGCAAACAAAGCTGGGAATTGGCTGCCATTGCCACAATCCACCACCTCAGACTGCAGCAAATGAGATTATTTGCTGCAGAACTGCCATGGTTAAACATAGGACATTGTATGTGGTCAAGTGAGTAACACCTCTACATGCGGAGGTGTACCCCATGTCTACATGGTTAGATGTACCCCACGTCTACATGGTCAAGTGTACCCCAACTCTACTTGGTCAGATGTCCCCCATGTCTGCGTGGTCGGCTGTACAACACATCTACAAGGTCAGGTGAACCCCATGTCTACATGGTCAAGTGTACCCCATGTCTACATGGTCAGATGTACCCCACATCTACATGGTCAAGTGTACCCCACGTCTACAAGGTCAAGTGCACCCCACGTCTACAAGGTCAGATGTACCCCACATCTACATGGTCAAGAGTACCCCATGTCTACAAGGTCAAGTGTACCCAACATCTAGATGGTCAAGTGTACCCCATGACTACATGGTCAAGTGTACCCCACGTCTACATGGTCAAGTGTACCCCATGACTACATGGTCAAGTGTACCCCACGTCTACATGGTCAAGTGTACTCCACGTCTACATGGTCAAGTGTACTACATGTCTACATAGTCAAGTGTACTCCACGTCTACATGGTCAGGTGTACCCCACGTCTACATGGTCAGATGTACTCCACGTCTACATGGTCAGGTGTACCCCACGTCTACATGGTCAAGTGTACCCCATGTCTACTTGGTCAGATGTACCCCACATCTACATGGTGAGATGTACTCCACATCTACATGGTCAAGTGTACCCGACGTCTACATGGTCAAGTGTAAGCTACGTCTAAATAGTCAAGTGTCCCCCACATCTACATGGTCAGATGTACCCCACATCTACATGGTCAGATGTACCCCACATCTACATGGTCAGATGTACCCCACATCTACATGGTCAGATGTACCCCACGTCTACATGGTCAAGTGTACTCCAGTCTACATGGTCAGATGTACTCCACGTCTGCATGGTCAAGTGTACCCCAAGTCTACATGGTCAAATGTAATCCAGGTCTACATTGTCAGATGTACCCCATATCTACATGGTCAAGTGTACTTCACGTCTACATGGTCAGGTTTACCCCACATCTACATGGTCAGATGTACTCCACGTCTACATGGTCAAGTGTACTCCACGTCTACATGGTCAGGTGTACCCCACGTCTACATGGTCAGATGTACCCCATTTCTACATGGTCAAGTGTACTTCACGTCTACAGGGTCAAGTGTACCCCACGTCTACATGGTCAAGTGTACCCCACGTCTACAAGGTCAAGTGTATCCAACGTCTACATGGTAAAGAGTACCCCACGTCTACAAGGTAAAGTGTACTGCACGTCCACATGGTCAAGTATACTGCACATCTACATGGTCAAGTGTGCTCCACGTCTATATGGTCAAGTGTAAGCCACGTCTAAATGGTCGTGTACCCCACATCTACATGGTCAGATGTACCCCACATCTACATGGTGAGATGTACTCCACATCTACATGGTCAAGTGTACCCGACGTCTACATGGTCAAGTGTAAGCTACGTCTAAATGGTCAAGTGTCCCCACGTCTACATGGTCAGATGTACCCCACATCTACATGGTCAAGTGTACCCCACGTCTACACGGTCAAGTCTACCCCACGCCTACGTGGTCAGATGTATCCCACATCTACATGGTCAAGTGTACCCCACGTCTACATGGTCAGATGTACCCCACGTCTACATGGTCAAGTGTACCCCACGTCTACATGGTCAGATGTACCCCACGTCTACATGGTCAGGTGTACCCCACGTCTACATGGTCAGATGTACTTCTCGTCTACATAGTCAAGTGTACTCCACATCTACATGGTCAAGTGTACCCCACGCCTACAAGGTCAAGTGTACCCCACGTCTACATGGTCAAGTGTACTCCACGTCTACAAGGTCAAGTGTATCCAACGTCTACATAGTCAAGTGTACTTCACGTCTACATGGTCAAGTGTACCCCACGTCTACAAGGTCACGTGTATCCAACGTCTACATAGTCAAGTGTACCCCATGACTACATGGTCAAGTATACCCCACGTCTACATGGTCAAGTGTACCCCACGCCTACAAGGTCAAGTGTACCCCACGTCTACATGGTCAAGTGTACTCAACGTCTACATGGTCAAGTGTACTCCACATCTACATGGTCAGATGTACTCCACGTCTACATGGTCAAGTGTACTCCACGTCTACATGGTCAAGTGTACCCCACGTCTACTTGGTCAAGTGTACTCCACATCTACATGGTCAGATGTACTCCACGTCTACATGGTCAAGTGTACTTCACGTCTACATAGTCAAGTGTACTCCACGTCTACATGGTCAAGTGTACCCCACGTCTACATGGTCTGACGTACCCCATGTCTACATGGTCAGGTGTACCCCATGTCTACATGGTCAAGTGTACCCCACGTCTACATGGTCATATGTACCCCATGTCTACATGGTCAAGTGTACCCCACGTCTACATGGTCATATGTACCCCATGTCTACATGGTCAAGTGTACCCCACGTCTACATGGTCAGATGTACCCCATGTCTACATGGTCAGCTGTACTCCACGTCTACATAGTCAAGTGTACTTCACGTCTACATAGTCAAGTGTAAGCCATGTCTACATGGTCATATGTACCCCACGTCTACAAGGTCAAGTGTATCCAATGTCTACATGGTCAAGTGTACCCCATGACTACATGATCAAGTGTACCCCACGTCTACATGGTCAAGTGTACCCCACGCCTACAAGGTCAAGTGTACCCCACGTCTACATGGTCAAGTGTACCCCACGTCTACAAGTTCAAGTGTACCCAACGTCTACATGGTAAAGTGTACCGCACGTCCACATGGTCAAGTATACTGCACGTCTACATGGTTAAGTGTACTCCACGTCTACATGGTCAAGTGTAAGCCATGTCTACATAGTCATGTGTACTCCACGTCTACATGGTCAGGTGTACCCCACGTCTACATGGTCAAGTGTACCCCACGTCTACTTGGTCAGATGTACCCCATGTCTACATGGTCAGGTGTACTCCAGGTCTACATGGTCAAGTGTAACCCACGTCTACATGGTCAGATGTACCCCATTTCTACATGGTCAAGTGTACGCCACGTCTACATGGTGGGATGTACTCCACGTCTACATGGTCAAGTTTAACCCGACGTGTACATGGTCAAGTGTAAGCTATGTCTAAATAGTCAAGTGTCCCCCACATCTACATGGTCAGATGTACCCCACATCTACATGGTCAAGTGTACCCCACGTCTACACGGTCAAGTGTACCACACGCCTACGTGGTCAGATGTTCCCCACGTCTACATGGTCAAGTGTACCACATGTCTACATGGTCAAGTGTACTTTACTTCTACATAGTCAAGTGTATTCCACATCTACATGGTCAGGTGTACCCCACATCTACATGGTCAGATGTACTCCACGTCTACATGGTCAAGTGTACTTCACATCTACATAGTCAAGTGTACTCCACGTCTACATGGTCAGGTGTACCCCACGTCTACATGGTCAAGTGTACCCCACGTCTACATGGTCAGATGTACCCCATTTCTACATGGTCAAATGTACTTCACGTCTACATAGTCAAGTGTACTCCACGTCTACATGGTCAAGTGTACCCCACATCTACATGGTCAAGTGTACCCCATGCCTACATGGTGAGATGTACCCCACGTCTACATGGTCAAGTGTACCCCAACTGTACTTGGTCAGATGTCCCCCATGTCTACGTGGTCGGCTGTACAACACAGCTACAAGGTCAGGTGAACCCCATGTCTACATGGTCAAGTGTACCCCATGTCTACATGGTCAGATGTACCCCACGCCTACATGGTCAAGTTTACCCCACGTCTACAAGGTCAAGTGTATCCAACGTCTACATGGTCAAGTGTATCCCATGACTACATGGTCAAGTGTACCCCACGTCTACATGGTCAAGTGTACCCCACATCTACAAGGTCAAGTGTATCCAACGTCTACATGGTCAAGTGTACCCCATGACTACATGGTCAAGTGTACCCCACGTCTACATGGTCAAGTGTACCCCACGCCTACAAGGTCAAGTGTACCCCACGTCTACATGGTCAAGTGTACCCCACGTCTACAAGGTGACGTGTACCCAATGTCTATATGGTAAAGTGTACCCCACGTCTACAAGGTACAGTGTACCGCACGTCCACATGGTCGTATACTGCACGTCTACATGGTCAGGTGTACCGCACGTCCACATGGTCGTATACTGCACGTCTACATGGTCAGGTGTACCCCACGTCTACATGGTCAAGTGTACCCCACGTCTACATGGTCAAGTGTACCCCACGTCTACATAGTCAAGTGTACTCCACATCTACATGGTCAGGTGTACCCCACGTCTACATGGTCAAGTGTACCCCACGTCTACTTGGTCAGATGTACCCCATGTCTACATGGTCAAGTGTACCCCACGACTACATGGTCAGATGTACCCCATGTCTACATGGTCAGATGTACCCCATGTCTACATGGTCAGGTGTACCCCACGTCTGCATGGTCAGATGTACCCCATGTCTACATGGTCAGATGTACCCCATGTCTACATGGTCAAGTGTACCCCACGTCTACATGGTCAGATGTACCCCACGTCTACATGGTCAGCTGTACTCCACGTCTACATAGTCAAGTGTACTTCACGTCTACATAGTCAAGTGTAAGCCATGTCTACATGGTCAAGTGTATCCAATGTCTACATGGTCAAGTGTACCCCATGACTACATGGTCAAGTGTACCTGACGTCTACATGGTCAAGTGTAAGCTATGTCTAAATAGTCAAGTGTCACCCACATCTACATGGTCAGATGTACCCCACATCTACATGGTCAAGTGTACCCCACGTCTACACGGTCAAGTGTACTCCACGTCTACATGGTCAAGTGTACCCCAGGTCTACATGGTCAAGTGTACTCCATGTCTATATGGTCAGATGTACTCCACGTCTACATGGTCAAGTGTACCCCACGTCTACATGGTCAGAGGTACTTCTCGTCTACATAGTCAGGTGTACTCCAGGTCTGCATGGTCAGATGTACCCCACGTCTACATGGTTAAGTGTACTCCACGTCTACATGGTCAAGTGCACCCCACGTCTACGTGGTCAAGTGTACCCCACTTCTACATGGTCAAGTGTACTGAACGTCTACATGGTCAAGAGTACCCCACGTCTACATGATCAAGTGTACCCTAGGTCTACATGGTCAAGTGTACTCCACGTCTATATGGTCAGATGTACTCCACGTCTACATGGTCAAGTGTACCCCACGTCTACATGGTCAAGTGTACTTCACGTCTACATGGTCAAGTGTACTCCACGTCTACATGGTCAAGTGTACCCCACGTCTACATGGTCAGGTGTACCCCACGTCTACATGGTCAAGTGTACCCCACGTCTACTTGGTCAGATGTACCCCATGTCTATATGGTCAGATGTATTCCACGTCTACATGGTCAAGTGTACGCCACGTCTACATGGTGGGATGTACTCCACGTCTACATGGTCAAGTTTAACCCGACGTGTACATGGTCAAGTGTAAGCTATGTCTAAATAGTCAAGTGTCCCCCACATCTACATGGTCAGATGTACCCCACATCTACATGGTCAAGTGTACCCCACGTCTACACGGTCAAGTGTACCACACGCCTACGTGGTCAGATGTACCCCACGTCTACATGGTCAAGTGTACCACATGTCTACATGGTCAAGTGTACTTTACTTCTACATAGTCAAGTGTATTCCACATCTACATGGTCAGGTGTACCCCACATCTACATGGTCAGATGTACTCCACGTCTACATGGTGGGATGTACTCCACGTCTACATGGTCAAGTTTAACCCGACGTGTACATGGTCAAGTGTAAGCTATGTCTAAATAGTCAAGTGTCCCCCACATCTACATGGTCAGATGTACCCCACATCTACATGGTCAAGTGTACCCCACGTCTACACGGTCAAGTGTACCACACGCCTACGTGGTCAGATGTACCCCACGTCTACATGGTCAAGTGTACCACATGTCTACATGGTCAAGTGTACTTTACTTCTACATAGTCAAGTGTATTCCACATCTACATGGTCAGGTGTACCCCACATCTACATGGTCAGATGTACTCCACGTCTACATGGTCAAGTGTACTTCACATCTACATAGTCAAGTGTACTCCACGTCTACATGGTCAGGTGTACCCCACGTCTACATGGTCAAGAGTACCCCACGTCTACATGGTCAGATGTACCCCATTTCTACATGGTCAAATGTACTTCACGTCTACATAGTCAAGTGTACTCCACGTCTACATGGTCAAGTGTACCCCACATCTACATGGTCAAGTGTACCCCATGCCTACATGGTGAGATGTACCCCACGTCTACATGGTCAAGTGTACCCCAACTGTACTTGGTCAGATGTCCCCCATGTCTACGTGGTCGGCTGTACAACACAGCTACAAGGTCAGGTGAACCCCATGTCTACATGGTCAAGTGTACCCCATGTCTACATGGTCAGATGTACCCCACGCCTACATGGTCAAGTTTACCCCACGTCTACAAGGTCAAGTGTATCCAACGTCTACATGGTCAAGTGTATCCCATGACTACATGGTCAAGTGTACCCCACGTCTACATGGTCAAGTGTACCCCACATCTACAAGGTCAAGTGTATCCAACGTCTACATGGTCAAGTGTACCCCATGACTACATGGTCAAGTGTACCCCACGTCTACATGGTCAAGTGTACCCCACGCCTACAAGGTCAAGTGTACCCCACGTCTACATGGTCAAGTGTACCCCACGTCTACAAGGTGACGTGTACCCAATGTCTATATGGTAAAGTGTACCCCACGTCTACAAGGTACAGTGTACCGCACGTCCACATGGTCGTATACTGCACGTCTACATGGTCAGGTGTACCGCACGTCCACATGGTCGTATACTGCACGTCTACATGGTCAGGTGTACCCCACGTCTACATGGTCAAGTGTACCCCACGTCTACATGGTCAAGTGTACCCCACGTCTACATAGTCAAGTGTACTCCACATCTACATGGTCAGGTGTACCCCACGTCTACATGGTCAAGTGTACCCCACGTCTACTTGGTCAGATGTACCCCATGTCTACATGGTCAAGTGTACCCCACGACTACATGGTCAGATGTACCCCATGTCTACATGGTCAGATGTACCCCATGTCTACATGGTCAGGTGTACCCCACGTCTGCATGGTCAGATGTACCCCATGTCTACATGGTCAGATGTACCCCATGTCTACATGGTCAAGTGTACCCCACGTCTACATGGTCAGATGTACCCCATGTCTACATGGTCAGCTGTACTCCACGTCTACATAGTCAAGTGTACTTCACGTCTACATAGTCAAGTGTAAGCCATGTCTACATGGTCAAGTGTATCCAATGTCTACATGGTCAAGTGTACCCCATGACTACATGGTCAAGTGTACCTGACGTCTACATGGTCAAGTGTAAGCTATGTCTAAATAGTCAAGTGTCACCCACATCTACATGGTCAGATGTACCCCACATCTACATGGTCAAGTGTACCCCACGTCTACACGGTCAAGTGTACTCCACGTCTACATGGTCAAGTGTACCCCAGGTCTACATGGTCAAGTGTACTCCATGTCTATATGGTCAGATGTACTCCACGTCTACATGGTCAAGTGTACCCCACGTCTACATGGTCAGAGGTACTTCTCGTCTACATAGTCAGGTGTACTCCAGGTCTGCATGGTCAGATGTACCCCACGTCTACATGGTTAAGTGTACTCCACGTCTACATGGTCAAGTGCACCCCACGTCTACGTGGTCAAGTGTACCCCACTTCTACATGGTCAAGTGTACTGAACGTCTACATGGTCAAGAGTACCCCACGTCTACATGGTCAAGTGTACCCTAGGTCTACATGGTCAAGTGTACTCCACGTCTATATGGTCAGATGTACTCCACGTCTACATGGTCAAGTGTACCCCACGTCTACATGGTCAAGTGTACTTCACGTCTACATGGTCAAGTGTACTCCACGTCTACATGGTCAAGTGTACCCCACGTCTACATGGTCAGGTGTACCCCACGTCTACATGGTCAAGTGTACCCCACGTCTACTTGGTCAGATGTACCCCATGTCTATATGGTCAGATGTATTCCACGTCTACATGGTCAAGTGTACGCCACGTCTACATGGTGGGATGTACTCCACGTCTACATGGTCAAGTTTAACCCGACGTGTACATGGTCAAGTGTAAGCTATGTCTAAATAGTCAAGTGTCCCCCACATCTACATGGTCAGATGTACCCCACATCTACATGGTCAAGTGTACCCCACGTCTACACGGTCAAGTGTACCACACGCCTACGTGGTCAGATGTACCCCACGTCTACATGGTCAAGTGTACCACATGTCTACATGGTCAAGTGTACTTTACTTCTACATAGTCAAGTGTATTCCACATCTACATGGTCAGGTGTACCCCACATCTACATGGTCAGATGTACTCCACGTCTACATGGTCAAGTGTACTTCACATCTACATAGTCAAGTGTACTCCACGTCTACATGGTCAGGTGTACCCCACGTCTACATGGTCAAGAGTACCCCACGTCTACATGGTCAGATGTACCCCATTTCTACATGGTCAAATGTACTTCACGTCTACATAGTCAAGTGTACTCCACGTCTACATGGTCAAGTGTACCCCACATCTACATGGTCAAGTGTACCCCATGCCTACATGGTGAGATGTACCCCACGTCTACATGGTCAAGTGTACCCCAACTGTACTTGGTCAGATGTCCCCCATGTCTACGTGGTCGGCTGTACAACACAGCTACAAGGTCAGGTGAACCCCATGTCTACATGGTCAAGTGTACCCCATGTCTACATGGTCAGATGTACCCCTCGCCTACATGGTCAAGTTTACCCCACGTCTACAAGGTCAAGTGTATCCAACGTCTACATGGTCAAGTGTATCCCATGACTACATGGTCAAGTGTACCCCACGTCTACATGGTCAAGTGTACCCCACATCTACAAGGTCAAGTGTATCCAACGTCTACATGGTCAAGTGTACCCCATGACTACATGGTCAAGTGTACCCCACGTCTACATGGTCAAGTGTACCCCACGCCTACAAGGTCAAGTGTACCCCACGTCTACATGGTCAAGTGTACCCCACGTCTACAAGGTGATGTGTACCCAATGTCTATATGGTAAAGTGTACCCCACGTCTACAAGGTACAGTGTACCGCACGTCCACATGGTCGTATACTGCACGTCTACATGGTCAGGTGTACCGCACGTCCACATGGTCGTATACTGCACGTCTACATGGTCAGGTGTACCCCACGTCTACATGGTCAAGTGTACCCCACGTCTACATGGTCAAGTGTACCCCACGTCTACATAGTCAAGTGTACTCCACATCTACATGGTCAGGTGTACCCCACGTCTACATGGTCAAGTGTACCCCACGTCTACTTGGTCAGATGTACCCCATGTCTACATGGTCAAGTGTACCCCACGACTACATGGTCAGATGTACCCCATGTCTACATGGTCAGATGTACCCCATGTCTACATGGTCAGGTGTACCCCACGTCTGCATGGTCAGATGTACCCCATGTCTACATGGTCAGATGTACCCCATGTCTACATGGTCAAGTGTACCCCACGTCTACATGGTCAGATGTACCCCATGTCTACATGGTCAGCTGTACTCCACGTCTACATAGTCAAGTGTACTTCACGTCTACATAGTCAAGTGTAAGCCATGTCTACATGGTCAAGTGTATCCAATGTCTACATGGTCAAGTGTACCCCATGACTACATGGTCAAGTGTACCTGACGTCTACATGGTCAAGTGTAAGCTATGTCTAAATAGTCAAGTGTCACCCACATCTACATGGTCAGATGTACCCCACATCTACATGGTCAAGTGTACCCCACGTCTACACGGTCAAGTGTACTCCACGTCTACATGGTCAAGTGTACCCCAGGTCTACATGGTCAAGTGTACTCCATGTCTATATGGTCAGATGTACTCCACGTCTACATGGTCAAGTGTACCCCACGTCTACATGGTCAGAGGTACTTCTCGTCTACATAGTCAGGTGTACTCCAGGTCTGCATGGTCAGATGTACCCCACGTCTACATGGTTAAGTGTACTCCACGTCTACATGGTCAAGTGCACCCCACGTCTACGTGGTCAAGTGTACCCCACTTCTACATGGTCAAGTGTACTGAACGTCTACATGGTCAAGAGTACCCCACGTCTACATGGTCAAGTGTACCCTAGGTCTACATGGTCAAGTGTACTCCACGTCTATATGGTCAGATGTACTCCACGTCTACATGGTCAAGTGTACCCCACGTCTACATGGTCAAGTGTACTTCACGTCTACATGGTCAAGTGTACTCCACGTCTACATGGTCAAGTGTACCCCACGTCTACATGGTCAGGTGTACCCCACGTCTACATGGTCAAGTGTACCCCACGTCTACTTGGTCAGATGTACCCCATGTCTATATGGTCAGATGTACTCCACGTCTACATGGTCAAGTGTACCCCACGTCTACATGGTCAAGTGTACCCCACGTCTACAAGGTCAAGTGTATCCAACGTCTACATAGTCAAGTGTACCCCATGACTACATGGTCAAGTATACCCCACGTCTACATGGTCAAGTGTACCCCACGCCTACAAGGTCAAGTGTACCCCACGTCTACATTTTCAAGTGTACCCCACGTCTACAAGATGAAGTGTACCCAACGTCTATATGGTAAAGTGTACCCCACGTCTACAAGGTAAAGTGTACCGCACGTCCACATGGTCAAGTATACTGCACGTCTACATGGTCAAGTGTACTCCACATCTACATGGTCAAGTGTAAGCCACGTCTAAATGGTCAAGTGTACCCCATGTCTACATGGTCAGATGTACCCCATATCTATATGGTCAAGTGTACTTCAAGTTACATAGTCAAGTGTGCTCCACGTCTACATGGTCAGGTGTACCCCATGTCTACATGGTCAAGTGTACTTCACATCTACATGGTCAAGTGTACTCCACGTCTACATGGTCAAATTTACTCCACGTCTACATGGTCAAGTGTATCCCAGGTCTACATGGTCAAGTGTACTCCACGTCTATATGGTCAGATGTACTCCACGTCTACATGGTCAAGTGTACCCCACGTCTACATGGTCAGATGTACTTCTCGTCTACATGGTCAAGTGTACTCCACGTCTACATGGTCAACTGCACCCCACGTCTACGTGGTCAAGTGTACCCCACTTCTACATGGTCAAGTGTACTCAACGTCTACATGGTCAAGTGTAACCCAAGTCTACATGGTCAAGTGTACTCCACGTCTACATGGTCAGATGTACTCCACGTCTACATGGTCAAGTGTACCCCACGTCTACTTGGTCAGATGTACCCCATGTCTACATGGTCAGGTGTACTCCAGGTCTACATGGTCAAGTGTACCCCACGTCTACATGGTCTGATGTACCCCATGTCTACATGGTCAAGTGTACTTCACGTCTACATGGTCAGATGTACCCCATGTCTACATGGTCAAGTGTACCCCACGTCTACATGGTCATATGTACCCCATGTCTACATGGTCAAGTGTACCCCACGTCTACATGGTCAGATGTACCCCATGTCTACATGGTCAGCTGTACTCCACGTCTACATAGTCAAGTGTACTTCACGTCTACATAGTCAAGTGTAAGCCATGTCTACATGGTCATATGTACCCCACGTCTACAAGGTCAAGTGTATCCAACGTCTACATGGTCAAGTGTACCCCATGACTACATGATCAAGTGTACCCCACGTCTACATGGTCAAGTGTACCCCACGCCTACAAGGTCAAGTGTACCCCACGTCTACATGGTCAAGTGCACCCAACGTCTACAAGTTCAAGTGTACCCAACGTCTACATGGTAAAGTGTACCGCACGTCCACATGGTCAAGTATACTGCACGTCTACATGGTTAAGTGTACTCCACGTCTACATGGTCAAGTGTAAGCCATGTCTACATAGTCATGTGTACTCCACGTCTACATGGTCAGGTGTACCCCATGTCTACATGGTCAAGTGTACCCCACGTCTACTTGGTCAGATGTACCCCATGTCTACATGGTCAGGTGTACTCCAGGTCTACATGGTCAAGTGTAACCCACGTCTACATGGTCAGATGTACCCCATTTCTACATGGTCAAGTGTACGCCACGTCTACATGGTGGGATGTACTCCACGTCTACATGGTCAAGTTTAACCCGACGTGTACATGGTCAAGTGTAAGCTATGTCTAAATAGTCAAGTGTCCCCCACATCTACATGGTCAGATGTACCCCACATCTACATGGTCAAGTGTACCCCACGTCTACATGGTCAAGTGTACCACACGCCTACGTGGTCAGATGTACCCCACGTTTACATGGTCAAGTGTACCACATGTCTACATGGTCAAGTGTACTTTACTTCTACATAGTCAAGTGTATTCCACATCTACATGGTCAGGTGTACCCCACATCTACATGGTCAGGTGTACCCCACGTCTACATGGTCAAGTGTACCCCACGTCTACATGGTCAGATGTACCCCATTTCTACATGGTCAAATGTACTTCACATCTACATAGTCAAGTGTACTCCACGTCTACATGGTCAAGTGTACCCCACATCTACATGGTCAAGTGTACCCCACGCCTACATGGTGAGATGTACCCCACGTCTACATGGTCAAGTGTACCCCAACTGTACTTGGTCAGATGTCCCCCATGTCTACGTGGTCGGCTGTACAACACAGCTACAAGGTCAGGTGAACCCCATGTCTACATGGTCAAGTGTACCCCATGTCTACATGGTCAGATGTACCCCACACCTACATGGTCAAGTTTACCCCACGTCTACAAGGTCAAGTGTATCCAACGTCTACATGGTCAAGTGTATCCCATGACTACATGGTCAAGTGTACCCCACGTCTACATGGTCAAGTGTACCCCACACTACAAGGTCAAGTGTATCCAACGTCTACATGGTCAAGTGTACCCCATGACTACATGGTCAAGTGTACCCCACGTCTACATGGTCAAGTGTACCCCACGCCTACAAGGTCAAGTGTACCCCACGTCTACATGGTCAAGTGTACCCCACGTCTACAAGGTGACGTGTACCCAATGTCTATATGGTAAAGTGTACCCCACGTCTACAAGGTACAGTGTACCGCACGTCCACATGGTCGTATACTGCACGTCTACATGGTCAGGTGTACCCCACGTCTACATGGTCAAGTGTACCCCACGTCTACATGGTCAAGTGTACCCCATGTCTACAAGGTCAAGTTTACCCAACGTCTACATGGTAAAGTGTACCCCATGCCTACAAGGTCAAGTGTACCCCACGTCTACATGGTCAAGTGTACCCCACATCTACAAGGTCAAGTGTACCCAACGTCTATATGGTTAAGTGTACCCCACCTCTACACGGTAAAGTGTACCCCACATCTACATGGTCAAGTGTACTTCACGTCTACATAGTCAAGTGTACTCCACGTCTACTTGGTCAGATGTACCCCATGTCTACATGGTCAGGTGTTCTCCAGGTCTACATGGTCAAGTGTACCCCATGTCTACATGGTCAGATGCACCCCATTTCTACATGGTCAAGTGTACCCCACGTCTACATGGTCAAGTGTAAGCTATGTCTAAATGGTCAAGTGTCCCCCACATCTACATGGTCAGATGTACCTCACATCTACATGGTCAGATGTATCCCATCTCTACTTGGTCAGGTGTACCCCATTTCTAAATGTCAGGTGTACTCCACGTCTTCATGGTTGGCTGTACCTCGTCTCTATGTGGACAGGTGTTCCCCATGTCTACATGGTCAGGTGTACCCACAGACATGCAGTCAAATACCCTACAGTCAAATACCCTTCACGTGGTCAGTTGTACCCCAACTATACATGGTCATGTGTATCCTGCCTGTTTATAATCAGTTGTATCCTCAGTTGAAATCGTTCAGTGACATTTACTGTCAAGAAGGCTATAGCACTGGAACAAGGTATTGTGTCATTGATGTCACACACACACACACACACACACACACACACACACACACACACACACACACACACACACACACACACACACACACACACACACACACACTCACACATACACACACACACACACACACACACACACACACATATCCGGACACAGTCCTCCCCACTTTGGAAAGAATCTATAATAGGTGCTACCTCGAGGAGATGATGTCATCAAGCATGTCCACCACCCCAGCCATACTCCTCTTCTTGCAGTTACCATCGGGCAGGAGGTAGAGAAGCCTGAAGTCTCACGTCACCAGGTTCAGGAACAGCTACTTTCCTTCAGCCGTTCAGTTCTGGAACCAGCCAGCCCAAACCTAATCACTGCCTGTGTATAGTAGCACTATGACAACTTTGACTACTGTACTTTGTCCTGCAATTGACATTTTTAGTTCTAACTGTGATCTTTCCTGACTAATTTATGTTTTTTTTGTGGGAGTTGTGCTTCTGATGCTCTGTGCCTGTGATGCTGCAGGGTAGGACATGTTTTCATGGGATTTGTGCATGAGAATGACTTCCACTCTGACTTTCACTGTACAGATAGTATTCCCTTTTGGAAAGGCAGACTGATCAACATCTCCACCCACTGACTCCAACACGACTTTATTATTTCCTGTCAGTCACCTTACGTACAGACTCTCCTGTCATGGTGTCACTTTATGGACATACAATCAATCTATGTATATAAGTTATGTTATGTATTTATATTTATTGTGTTTTTATATTGTTCTTTTTTTTTTGCTTTTTGTGCAGCATCAGATCCAGAGTAACTATTTTTTGGTTCTTGGTTACACTTATTTACAGGAAATGACATTAAGCAATCTTGAATCTCAAAATGCACCCAGATTAGGGCAAGGAGATAAGGAGTGACACTCCTCGGACTCAATTCGGGAAGCACCTCAGCTCTCAGAGGGCCGAGATCTCTTCTGCAAGTGATAGGTTCGTAAAATTTGATTTAAAATTGATAAATAAAGTATGAAGGGAAAAGATACAACTGGAATTAGATTACACTTTAGCTGTGACCTTACTGGACAGCTGACAGGATTTGGAAGGGGCTAAAGAATAGCTTTTTGTTATCATGGCCCTGACACATGGAATTCTGCGCAACTGAGGGTCTGCTCAGCACTGAACGAGATGGTTTTCAGGCCTTGCTCTCCAAGCGAACACTTTCCTATCTGACAAGCAGATGTCAGCTACTCCAAACCCCAGGGCTCTAGGGACCACCAGCTTCAACTCCTAACCAAAACACCTCACTGATAAGATACAATCCTAAAGCAAATAGTGCTCTCATGAATATGCTAATTACTTCTTCCACCGATAACATGCCAATGTATCATTTCCTGTTCTCACATCTCAGAGTTAGCTTCTAAATGAAGTTCAAAGTAAATTTATTATCAAAGTACGTTTATGTTACCACATACTACCTTTAGATTCATTTTCTTGCAGGAAAAGTAAAGAAATACGATAGAATCTATAAGAAAATGTATATAAACAAAGACTAACAAAAAACAATGTGCAAAAGGAGACAAACTGTACAGATACAAAAGAAAGTAATACTGAGAATGTGACTCGTTGAGTCCATAGGTTGCAGAATCAGTTATCTGTTCGGGTGCGTAAAGTTATCCACTCTGGTTCAAGAGCCTTATGGTTCAGAGGTAATAACTGTTCCTAAACCTGTTGGTGTAAGTCCTAAGGCTCCTGTACCTTCTTCCTGGTGGCAGCAAGGAGAAAGAGCATGTCCTGGGTGGCGGGGGTCCCTGATGATGGATGCTGCTTTCTTGTGGCAGTGTTTCATGTAGATGTACTCAATGGTGGGGCAGGCTTTGCTTGTAATGGACTGTATTCACTACTTTCTACAGACTTTGTTTTGTAACTCTACCTTCGATTTCTATAGATGTACTATGGAGAGCATTCTGACAGGCTGCATCACTGTCTGGTATGGGAGTGGGGGGCTACTGCACAACGCCAAAAGAAGGTGCAGAGGGTTGTAAATTTAGTCGGCTCCATCTTGGGTACTAGCTTACAAAGTACCCAGGACATCTACAGGGAGCGGTGTCTCAGAAAGCAGCATCTATTATTAAGGCCCTCCAGCACCCAGGGCATGCCCCTTTCTCACTGTTACCATCAGGCAGGAGGTACAGAAGCCTGAAGGCACACACTCAGTGATTCAGAAACAGCTTCTTCATCTCGGCCATCCGATTCCTACGTGGACATTGAACCCTTGAACACAACCTGACTTTTTTAACATATGTTATTTCTGTTTTTGGATAATTTTTAATCTATTCATTATATATATATATTGTAATTGAATTGTTTATTTATGTTTCTTATTCTATATTACATATTGCATTAAACTGCTGCTGCTAAGTTAACAGATTTCACGATCCATGCCAGTGATAATAAACCTGATTCTGAATCTGATTCTGATTCTGATTCTGAGCTTCTATCATCTTCAGTGTTGTAACTGAAGCTGAATTGACACGAAGACAAGTGAAAGTGTTCATCGATGGAACAATACGGCATGTTTAGCATAATGATGTTTGTGCACATCTCTGACTTACTCTGTACAGTCACTGCACAGAACATTTTTAGCAATACTTGATCAAGTTCAAGTTTACTTTATTGTCATTCAACCATACTCATGTATACCGCCAAATGAAACAACGTTCCTCCGGACCAAGCTGCACAACACAGTACATATAAGTCACATACACAACACATAAAGTATTATTACCACAACTAAATTAACAAATAAAAAGGTGTGAATATTCTATGATACAAATTAAAAGTATAATGTTATTAGCAATTCATATGTGATAAGACCTGGGTGGTGGCAGCGAGTGCAGTAATCTTACGGCCTGAGGGAAGAAGGTGTTTCCAATCCTAACAGTTCTTGTCCTAATGCTACAGTACCCACTGCCTGATGGCAGGGGGGTCAAACAGATTGTTGGATGGATGGGAAGGATCACTGATATACAAATTGACCTGCAGACTCAATGCTCCTATTAAATATCTCTAATGGGTGGAAGAGAAACCCCGGTGATCCTCTTGGATTTAAAATGGAAACTACAGCAGGGTCAAGAGAAGGAAGTATTAAATCCACATTGTTTGCTGGGTTGGGTCTGATCTGCTCTGCTGGGTGCTTTGTGCATTTTCCCACTCTTTGTTTCTCATTTTCAACATCTGCCATTTATTGATTTGAAACAGTGTATTTATTTTAAAAGAACTTTTAAAAAGGTGTCTTTTATAGTGTTGCAAAGATTGATGGGCTGCACTCTTAAGTTTATCCAAACCAAGTGAATTGAATGAAATAATTAGATAACATAGTGAGGGTCGACGATAGAACGTGATCCTCTGTTTTGTCCGAGTTTGCTCTCACCTCTCTTCAGTTCACCCCCATGAGTACATCCTGTCCTAATCTCCCTCCTTTTCAACTCATATCCAGAAGTACAATCCTGCTCCAGTCTCGTGTTCCAATCACCGTCATGAATGTAATCCCGTTCCAATCTCCCTCATGGGTATTACTGAGAGTTACTTTCCTACAGTTCTGATCGAAAAGCTCCAAAACCTGGACCCTGAACCTCTCTCTGCATCTGGATGCTCGACACCCGCACCGGAAAATCACAATCTGCACGGATCAGAACTAACATCACCTTGCTGACAATCAACTCTGGTGCAGCACAGGGATGTGTGTTAGCTCAAATACCATCTATAAATTTACTAATGATACGATGCAACCAAATTTCAGATGGCGAGGAGAAGGCGTATAGGAGAGAGATACATCAGCCAGTTGAGTAGTGTTAAGATATAGGAGCAGAAGTAGGCCATTTGGCCCATTGAGTCTGCTCCATCATTCAATCATGGGCTGAACAAATTCTTCCAGTCATCCCCACTCCCCTGCCTTCTCCCTATACCCTCTGATGCTCTGGCTAATCAAGAACCTATCTATCTCTGCCTTAAATACACCCAGTGACTTGGCCTCCACAGCTGCTCATGGCAACAAATTCAACAGATTTACCACCCTCTGACTAAAGAAATTTTTCTGCATCTCTGTTCTAAATGGTTGTCCTTCAATCCTGAAGTTAAGCCCTCTTGTCCTAGACTCCCCTATCATGGGAAATAACTTTGCCATATCTAATCTGTTCATTCAGATGAGATTCCCCCCCTCATTCTCCTGAACTCCAGGGAATACAGCCCAAGAGCTACCAGATGTTCCTCATACGGCAACCCTTTCATTCCCTGAATTATTCTCGTGAATCTTCTCTGAACCCTCTCCAATGCCAGTATATGCTTTCTAAAATAAGGAGACCAAAACTACACACAATATTCCAAGTGTGGTCTTACGAGTGCCTTATAAAGCCTCAATATCACATCCCTGCTCTTATAATCTATACGTCTTGAAATTAATGTCAACATTGCATTCGCCCTCTTCACCACCGACTCCACCTGGAGGTTAACTTTTAGGCTATCCAGCAAAAGGACTCCCAAGTCCCTTTGCATCTCTGCATTTTGAATTCTCTCTCCATCCAAATAATAGTCTGCCCGTTTATTTCTTACACCAAAGTGCATGACCATACACTTTCCAACATTGTATTTCATTTGTCCATTCCCCTAAACTATCTAAGTCTCTCTGCAGGCTCTCTGTTTCCTCAACACTACCCACTCCTCCACCTACCTTTGTATCATCGGCAAATTTAGCCACAAATCCATTAATCCCATAGTCCAAATTATTGACATACATTGTTAAAAAGCTGTGCTCCCAAAACCAACCCTTGTAGAACACCACTGACAACCGGCAGCCAGCCAGAATAGGATCCCTTTATTCCCACTCTCTGTTTTCTGCCGATCATCCAATGCTCCACCCATTCTAGTAACTTCCCTGTAATTCCATGGGCTCTTATCTGCTAAGCAGCCTCATGTGCGGCACCTGGTCAAAGGCCATCTGAACATCCAAGTACATCACATCCATTGCATCTCCTTTGTCTACCCTGCTTGTATTTACTCAAAAAATTGCCATAGGTTTGTCAGGCAAGATTTTCCATTCAGGAAACCATACTGGCTTTGGCCTATCTTGTCATGTACCTCCAGGTACTCCATCATTTCATCCCTAACAATCGATTCCAACAACTTCCCAAGAATTGATGTCAGGCTAACAGGCCTATAGTTTCTCTTCTGCTGCCTTCCACCCTTCTTAAATAGCAGAGTAACATTTCCATTTTTCCAGTCATCTGGTACAATGGCAGAATCTATCGATTCTTGGAAGATCATTGTTAATGCCTTCACAATCTCTCCAGCTACTTCCTTCAGAACCCGAGTGTCTATTCCATCAGGTCCAGAAGATTTATCCACCCTCAGATCATTAAGCTTCCTGAACATTTTCTCTGTCATAATTTTCACTGCATGTACTTCACTTCACTGATACTCTTGAATGTCCGGTATACTGCAGATGTCTTTCACTGTGAAGACTGATGCAAAATACTCATTTGGTTCCTCTGCCACCTCTGCATCTCTTGTTATAATACCTCCAGCATCTTCTATTAGTCCTATATTTATGCTCGACACTCTTTTACTCTTTATATACTTAAAAAAGTTTTTAGTATCTTCTTAGATATTAGTCACCAGCTTCCTTTCATAATTCATCTATTTCTTCCTAAAGACCTTCTTAATTTCCTTCTGCAAGTTTCTAAAAGCTTCCCAATCCTCTATCTTCTCACTAGCTCTGGCTTCTTCCTTCTTTTCTTTTTTCCTTTCTTTTGCTTTTACTTTTGCTCTGACTTCACTTGTCAGCCACAGTAGTGTCCTTCTCCCATTTGAAAATTTCTTTTTATTCTTCTTATTCAATGTAACAACATTGCACTCAATGTCAGTAAGACCAAAAAACTTATTGTGGTCTTCAGAAAGGGTAGGACATTGGAACACACATAGTCCTCGTAGAGCGATCAGAAATGGAAAGAGTGAGCAATTTCAGGCTCCTGGTTCTCAATATCTTTCAGGATCTATGCAGCTACAGAAAGACACGACAGTGGCTATATTTCAATAGGAGTTTGAGGAGGTTTGGTATGTCACCACAGGCACTCTCAAATTCTTACAGATGTAGCATAGAGAGCCTTCTGACTGTCTGTACCACCATCTGGTATCGGGGGGGGGGGGGAGGGGGGACTACTGTACAGACTCTGAGTAGGTTGCAGAGACTTGTAAACTTAGTCAGCTCCATCATGGGGACTAGCTTCCATAGGATTCATCATTCATCTTGGCATCCATCATTAAGGATCCCCATCACCCAAGACATGCCTTTTTCTCAGTGTTTCCATGAAAACAGAGGTACAGGAACCTGAAGACACACACAACGTTTTAGGAACAACTTCTTTCCTTCCATCATCATATTTCTGAATGGACATTGAACACAGAACACTACCTCACTACTTTTTTTTATATTTTTGCACTACTTACTTGATTTAACCTATATATTCCAGTAAGTATATACAAACTTAGTGTAATTCACATTTTTCTCTATTAATATGTATTACATTGTACTGCTACCACAAAGTTATCAAATTTCATGACAAATGCTGGTGATTTTAAACCTGATTCTGATTGAGTTGAAGAGGAAATCATGTTTTATTGACCAGTGAGGAACTCCTCGCTGGAATGTTGGAATGATGCAGGAAACCCAGTCTGTATTTGTCCACCTGAAACAGGAGGTGGATATTCCACAGTCCCTGAACACATGGTCAGCTGTTGTCCTCATGGAGCGGCAAATTATCACACATTAACTCTATGATTGTGCCCCTGCTGCTCCCCGAGGTACCCAATTACGACTGAGGCCTCGGTGGGAGATGGGATGAACAGAAGGTACTCTGATAACATGCAGGGACAGTGAGGTAGAGAAAGATTGAAAGTCACATCGGTCACCCTGTGTATACTGATGAAATATTTAGACCCACAGGGTCAGCTCCTAATTTACTGCTAATTTGGGTTCTCTGATTTACGGAATTTCCATGGGCTACAGGCCAGATCTGCTGAAAGCTCTCTCAGATGTAAATATCACTCAGCAGGGCTGTTATTTTTTGTTGACTTGCTTTGACAAGTTCTTGCTAACTCAAACAATTTAAATTACTTCACGTATTTGTGCAAATCATTGAAATGTTTTTCACTGCTGCTTGTTGTTTGCACTCAGTCTCCCCTTCACACATGGCACCTCTCACCCTCCCTGATGTCTGCACCTTGCCATTTGATCAACTCAGGAGACAAATGGTGTCGAAAATCAAACTGGGAGTCTGTGGGGAGCAAGACCAGGTCATGCCTCAATCCCCGTGACTCTGGTATGTGGAGGCTGTGAGAATGGCCTATGGTATCTGCCCAAATCATCATCTCCTTATCCAGCAGGCATGGGCTGGCTGAGGCTTTTCAAAGTTTCAAACTTTCAAAATAAAATTGTTCTCAGAGTATGATACCTTGCAGGCAGCCACAAAACAAAGAAACAGAAAATACCACACAGTTAAGACCAACAAACATCCAATGTACGAAAAAAGAACAAATTGTGCAAATAATAAAAATGAAAATAAATAGTAGATAATGTGAATTGCAGAGTTCTGGAAAGCAAGTCCACAGCCACGGAGCCGGTTCAGTGCTGAGGAGAGTGAAGGCAGTCCATGAGCTCGATAGCTGGAGGCCAGTGTGGTCAAGTCTGTTCAGCTCTGAGTCAAGTCAAACGACTCAGAGATAAAACAGTAGCACATACAGTACTGCAGTGACTCTGTTGCATAGTGGTTAACATAATGCGTAGGGCTCTCAGTACCATTAACTGTTCAGGCTAAAAAAATGGCTTCTCTGTATTGTTATAATGAAATGGCTTCTCTGTAATGTTTCTTAATGCTGTAATGGGTTTCTGTGTTGGCGCATGGCCTAGTGGATAAGGCACTGGTCTAGTGATCTGAAGGTCACTGGTTTGAGCCTCAGCTGAGGCAGCGTGTTGTGTCCTTGAGCAAGGCACTTAACAACACATTGCTCTGCGATGACACCGGTGCCAAGCTGCTTGGGTCCTAGTGCCCTTCCCTTGGAGAGGGAAGGCTTGCAGATTGGGCAACTGCTGGTCTCCCATACAACCCTGCCCAGGCCTGTGCCCTGAAAACCTTCCAAGGCACAAATCCATGGTCTCACAAGACTAACGGATGCCTATTTATTTCTGTAATGGGTTTCTGTAGCTGGAATGCTTGGGTTATAAGTGCAGATAAGGGGGGAATCTAACCAATGGAGAATTGTTATGCTGAGTGGGAGTTTGCGGTCTTTTTCGAGAGGCAAGCGAGGAAGACGGACATGTGAGGAGTGGACAGTGGTGGTGGATACTGGACGTTGGTGGTTCGGAAGGTGGCCGAAGCTCGGATGGTTGTTATGGATGGACCCGGAGGTGTGAGCTCTTATGTATTAAAATATTTATCAGCACAAACTAATAAACTTACTGATTTGGCACCTAAGAAATCACTAAGAAATAACTATAAAGTTGTGATTATTTATTTGCCTTTGGTGTATTGTCTGATATTAGTGTTGTAAGTGTGTACTGGGAGGGGGGGGGCAGGCATTACACTGTATTTACACCGAAGTATTGCACTATTGGCAGGGCAATGGCAGTTTACCCTAGGCAAACGGGGGTAAATTGGGGACGTGGATGCTGCAATGCTATTACACCGACTTTGGCCCAGCAACCTGGGTTCAGTTCCTTTTGTCTGTAAGCAGTCTGTATTTTTTCCCCATGATTGCGTGGGTTTCCTCCAGGTGCTCCTGTTTCAAAAGTTCCAAGATTCATTTATTATCAAAGTATATGTTCATAATCTTCTCCAGATAGCCACAAAGTGAAAAAGAATATGGAAGCCATTTAGAGAGAAACATCAAACCCATCCCATCTTCCAGAAAATGGAACAGATCCCAAGCCCGTCTCCCCCCGCACAAATCAGAACAAGGACATCAAGCCTGAAACCCCTCCCTGAACAAAATACTAACAGAATGCACCAAGAACATTGACCTCAGGAAGTCAGGATGAATTGGCTTGCCTGCGAACAGTCTGGATGACACATCTACCGGGCATGGCACGTAGATCAGTGCAGAGAAAACCAAGCTGATGAGAAACAGTGAGGAACCAATCGTAACAAGAATCAGTCAGTAGACAAGAACTAGAGACTGTAAAACAGTTCAAGTAACTTGGCACCATCATCAACCAAGAAGGATCAAAGCCTGAAGTCCTTGCAAGGACAATCCAAACAACAGCAACGCTGGATAAACTAAAATCAATCTGGAGAGACAATCACATCGTGCTCAGATCCAAGTTGAACTCCTGCATGCATTTGTGCTCTCCATCTTCTTGTATGCATGTGAATAATGAACTTTGTCAGCAGAACTGCAAAAGAAGATCCAGGAAACAGAAATGAGATGCTTCAGAAAGCTCCTTGGCATCTCCTATGCAGACCATGTCTCAAATGATGAAGAACCATCATCCAGCAAAAGACACTACAAAGATCTAATGCCCACAGTAAAGAAGAGGGACCTGAGATGGTCACATAACAAGATCAAGTGGACTCTCAAAGACCATTCTTCAGAAAATGGTGCAGGGGAAAAGAAAAATGGGCATGCAACATTGCAGGGTGGACCAGAGAGAGTTTTGCCACAACCCAGGCATTCATCCACAACCGTGGAAGATGGAGGCAGCTGGTGCAGCTCTCACCTATACAGAGCCCCTATGACACAGGAGCATTGTGGGATCCATAGCCATAACCTTAACCCACCTTTTCTCTTCTCCTGTCTGTAGAAACCTCTTTAAACCCCCGCCCCTGCCCCCCTCTGTAATCTAACTTCACAGGCCAGAGTCTCACCACCCTCAACAAGATGAGGGTTATAGATGAACGTCCAGAAATTTCCCAGCAAGGCTTGGAAATAAATGCTCATTTTAATAAGTTAAATTGGTAAATTGGCCTTCTCTTGTCACCTGTAACTACATTTGCTAATGAAAGCTTTTAGCACATTGGCCTTCATAAATCAATGTATTGAATACAGAAGATGGGATGTTATTTCAAATTGAAAAAGACGTTGGTGAAGCAGTATTTTGTGCAGTTTTGGTCACCTACCTACAGGAATGATGTAAACAAGCTTGAAAGAATGCAGAAAAAAACCTACAAGGATGTTGCTGGTTTGGGTCTGGAGAATCTGAGATGTAAGGAAAGATAGAATAGGTTAGGACGGTATTCTTTAGAAATAGAAGACTGAGAGGAGATTTGATAGAAGTTTACAAAACTATGAGGGGTATAGGTAGGCTAAAAGCAAGCAGTCTTTTTCCACTGAGGTTTGATGGAACAACAACCAGAGAGCCTGGTTTAAGGGAGAAAGGTGAAAATTTTAAAGGGAAATAGTCTGCACATTTATTTCTACTACCAAAGTGCATGACTATGCATTTTCCAACATTGTATTTCATTTGCTACTCTCTTGGCCATTCTTCTAATCTGTCTAAGTCCTTCTGCAGCTTACCTATTTCCTCAACACTACCTGCTCCTGCACCAATCTTTGTATCACATGCAAATGTAGCAACAAAGCCATCTATTCCATCATCTAAACTATTGTTATTGATTGATTGATGGCATCCGTTAGTCTCACAAGACCATGGAGCTGCGCCTGGAAGTCTTATGAGTGTTCTCTTTAGGGCGTAGGCCTGGGCAGGGTTGGATGGAAGACTGGCAGTTGCCCAAGCAGCAAGTCTCCCCTCTCCACATCACCGATGTTGTCCAAGGGAAGGAGAAGGGCCGATACAGCTTTGCACCTGTGTCGTCGTAGGAGTTACCAAAGCGAAATTGAAGACAACGTCAGACTGCCTTAGGGACTCCAGCTCCGGATTTGTCCTCAGGGTTTACTCCTGAGGCCTTTCCAATAAGTGGGTATGGCCGCAAGGCAGCGGAGGTTTGAAATCAGAGTCCTCTCTTAGACGGTCTGCCTTCTCAGGCTGGTGAGCTCCATCTACCTGAAGCACTGATTTTAAGGTGCCAGGACTTGCCTTTGCCCCTTCTCCTGTCAGTAGAAACAGTTCCACCAGGCTTAGAGGCTAAGCCACATGAGAAGGCCGGGAGTTGGACTTGGTTGTCAGAGGCTATTTGAGGCGCATGTCATGAGGAGCACTTTTAGATTAGTGGGAGCTTGTCCCCACTACCACTCCTCAGCTTGACAAACTTGTTATACAGCATAAAAAAAGTAGTCCCAACACTGACCCCTGTGTTACACTACTAGCCACTGTTAGTCAACCAGAAAAGGATCCTTTTATTCCCACTCGGCTCCTACCAATCAGCCAATGCTCTAACCATGCTAGTGACTTTCCAGTAATATCATGGGCTCTTGGTAAACAGCCTCATGTGTGGCACCTTGTCAACGGCCTTCTGAAAATCCAAATATACAACATCCACTACATCCCCTTTATCTATCCTACTTGTAATCTCCTCAAAGAATTCCAACAGGTTCATCAGGCAAGATTTTCTTTAAAGGAAACCATGCTGACTTTGTATCATCTTGTCCTGTGTCACCAAGTACTCCATAACCTCATCCTTAACAATTGACTCCAACATCTTCCCAACCGCTGGACTATAATCTCCTTTCTGCTGCCTTCCTCCTTTCTTAAGAGTGGAGTGACATTTGCATTTTTTCAGTCCTCTGGCACTTTACCAGAGTCCAATAATTTTTGAAAGATGATTGCTAATGCTTCTAGAATCTCCACCGCAATGTCTCCTTTACCATAGCACTGGAGAGGGATAGGAGCAGACAAGTAGGAAAAGGTTTAAGGGGAAGTATGAAGCTATCAAGTAGGAACTTCGAAGCATAAATTGGGAGCAATTATTCTCAGGGAAACATATGGCAGAAATGTAGCAAATGTTTGAGGGTATTTATGTGGTGTTCTGCATTAGTACGTTCCAATGAGACAGGGAAAGGATGGTAGGGTACAGGAACCATGGTGAACAAAGGCTGTAGAAAATCTAGTCAAGAAGAAAATAAAAGCTTACGAAAGGTTCAACAAACTAGGCAATAATAGAGATCTAGAAAATTGTGCTAGGTGGAAGGAGTTTAACAATGAAATTAGGAGACCCAGAAGCGGCCATGAGAAGGTCTTAAGCAGGATTAAGGAAAACCCCAGGCATTCTACAAGTATGTGAAGAGCAAGAGGATAAGACTTGAGAGAATAGGACCAATCAAGTGTGACAGTGGAAAAGTGTGTATGGAAGACATGGGATCCAAGAGAACCTTGCTTTGTAGATCCAGAATTGGCTTGCCCACAGAAGGCAAAGAGTGGTGGTAGATGGGTCATATTCTGCATAGAGGTCAGTGACCTTTGATGTGCCTCAGGGATCAGTTCTGGGACTCCTTCTCTTCATGATTTTTATAAATGGATGAGGAAGTAGAGGGATGGGTTAATAAATTTTCTGATGACACAATGTTTGGGGGTGATGTGGATAGTGTGGAGGGCTGTCAATGGTTACAGCGAGACATTGATAGGATGTAAAACTGGGCCGAGAAGTTGCAGATGGAGTTCAACCCAGATAAGTGTGAGGTAGTTCATTTTGGTAGGTCAAATATGATGGCAGAATATAGAATTAATGGTAAGACTCTTGGCACTGTGGAAGAGCAGAAGGATCTTGGGGTCGAGTCTGTAGGACAATCAAAGCTGCTGCTCAGGTTGACACTGTTGTTAAGAAGGCATATGGTGCATTGGCCTTCATCAACCGTGGGACTGAGTTTAAGAGTCGAGAGGTAATGTTGCAGCTATATAGGACCCTGGTCAGACTCCACTTGGAGACCTGACAGAGGTGAATAAGATGATGAGAGGCATTGATCTTGTGGATAGTCTGTCAACCCTGCCAGCAGCTCCTTCAAATTTACTTTAGCTAACTTCTCTCTCATACCACTCTATTTCACTTCCTTTTGCTCTACTGAAATAATACTATGTCACACTTTACTTCCACTCTATCAAATAAGAACCTATCAACCTCCACTTTAAATGTACCCTATGAAATGGTCTCTTGTGTCAGTGTCAATACATTCCACAGATTTCTCAGGCTAAAGAAATTCTTCCTCATTTCTGTTCTAAAGGAACATCCGTGTATTCTGATGCTGTGCTCTCTCGTTCTGGATTCTCCCATGAGAGGAAACATTCTCCTCGCATCCACTCTATCTTGGGCTTTAATTATTCAATAGGTTTGAATGAGATCCCCAGTCACTCTTCTAAACTCCACCGAGTACAACCTAGAACCATTCTACACCCCTCATATGTTAACACTTTCATTTCCAGAATCATTTTCATCACTAGACCCTCTCCAATGCCAGCACATCTTTTCTTAGATAAGGAGCCAAAAACTGCTTACAATTCTCCGAGTAGGATCTGACCAATGGCTTATGAAGCCTTCTTGATGGTGTGGGTTTCCTGTAGATGTTCCAATTTTCTTTTGTACTCCAAAGACATACGGGCTGGGCTTAGTAAGTTATGGGCATGCTATGTTGGTACCAGAAGTGTAGTGACTCTTGTGGGAGCCTCTCCAGGACATCCTTAGATTGTGTTTGACATAGAATCATAGAAATGTACACCAGGCCCTTCAGCCTATCTAGTCCATGCCAAAACATTTGAAGTGCCTACTCACATCAACCTGTACCCGGACCATAATCCTCCATACTCCTGCCATCCATCTACCTATCCTAACTTCTCTAAAATGTTGAAATTGAGCTTGCATGTACCATTCTCTACTCTCACAACCGTCTGGGTGGTACTACTGAGGTGCAACACTGCACTTGTCTGCATTAAATTCTATCTGCCCATTTTTCCAGCTGGACCAGATCCACCTGCAAGCTCTGATAGTTTTCCTCACTGTCCATTTCACCCCCAATCTTGGTGTCATCTACAAGTTTGCTGATCCAGTTAACCATGTTATCATCCAGATCATTGATATAGTTGATAAACAACAATGGACCCAACAACGATCCCCGTGGCACTCCACTAGTTATAGGCCTCCAGCTAGAGATGCAACGCTCTGTCTTCTCCCACAAAGTCAGTGTCTAATCCAATTTACTACCTCACCCTGAATGCCAAATGATTGAACTTTCCTCACACACTTTTCGTGCGGGACCATGTCAAATGCCATGCTGAAATCCTTGCAGAGAACATCCACTGTTTTTCCTTTGTCAACTTTCCAGGTAACCTCCTCATAAAATTGCTATAAGGCTGGTTAGACACGACCTACCACATGCTGACTATCAGTCCATGTCTACCCAAATACCTATATCCATCTGGTCCCTCAGAATATCTTTCAATAACTTTCCCACTCCTGATGCCACACTCACCAGCCTGTAGTTTTCTGGTTTATTCTTAGAGCCTTTCTTAAACAGTGGAACAGCACTGGCTATCCTCTAATCCTCTGGCACCTCACCTGTCACTACGAATGATTTCAATATCTCTGTAAGTGCACTGGAAATTTCTGCATTTGCCTCCTACAGGGTCTGAGGGAACACCTTGTCTGGCCCTGGGGATTTATCTATCCTAATTTGCCTAAAGATAGCAAACACCTTCCCCTCTATAATCTGTACAGGGTCCATGAAGCTGCTGCTTCTTAGCCTCGCCTCCATAGGCTCTGTGTCTGCCTCCTGAGTGAATACAGAGGCAAAACATGCATTTAAGATCTCCCCCATCTGTTTTGGCTCCACACATGGATTACCATTCTGATCTTCCAGAGGATCGATTTGCCCCTAGCAATCCTTTTGCTTTTAACACGTCTGCAAAATCCCTTAGGATTCTCCTTCACCCTACTAGTGCAACCTCATGTCTTCTTTTAGCCCTCCTGACTTCCTTCTGAAGAGTTCTCTTGCATTTCTTATACTCCATAAGTATCTGCCTTATAGCTACTATGCACCTCCTTTTTGCTGCTTAACCAGTGCCTCAGTATCTTTTGAAAACCAAGGCTCCCTAAACCTGTTATCTTTACCTTTCATTCTGACAGGTACATCCAAGCTATGTACTCTCAAAATTTCACTTTTGAAGACTTCTTTCTTACAAAGTACATCTTTGCCAGAAAATCCACACTTGCCAGATCCTTTCCGAAGCCATCAAAATGGCCTTCCTCCAACTTAGAATCTCAACGTAAGGACCATACTTACTTCGAGACAAATAACATTGTGATCACTAATGTAAGATGTTTCCCTACACAAGCTGCCCTGAGTCATTCCCTAGTACCAGATTAATAATCGCACATTCCCTCAGTGAATTTGATTGAATTTATTTAAATCTTACATCTGTC
Source organism: Hypanus sabinus (assembly GCF_030144855.1). Taxonomy (NCBI): domain Eukaryota; kingdom Metazoa; phylum Chordata; class Chondrichthyes; order Myliobatiformes; family Dasyatidae; genus Hypanus; species Hypanus sabinus. The sequence goes on from NC_082713.1 coordinate 3,380,965, forward strand.
CCACATTGTGAAGGAATAAAATGTCTAATCACTTGTAGTAAGAAGCTGTCCCTTAGCCGGTTGGTCCTGGCTTTAATGCTGTGATACTGTTTACCAGACAGAAGCAGCTGAAGCAGTTTATGGTTGGAGTGACTGGTGTCCCCGATGAGTTTCCAGGCCTTCTTCATGCACCTGCTGCTGTAAATGTCCCTAATGGAGAGAAGTTCACATCCACAGATGAGCTGGGCTGTCCGTACCCTTCTCTGCAGTGCCCACTGATCAAGGTTGGTGCAGTTCCCATACCAGGCGGTGAGACAGCCTGCCAGGATGCTCTCAATGGTGCACCTGTAGAAGGTCTTGAGGATCTGAGGGCCCATGCTGAAATTCTTCAGTTCCTGAGGTGGAAGAGACACTGTTCTGGGTTTTTTGCCACACAGCCAGTGTGTACAGGTCAGACGAGATCATCGGTGATGTGTATATTGAGGAACTTGATCCTCAATCCTCTCATCCTCTCAACTGCAGACACATTGATGTTGATCGGGACAAGTCCATCTCCATTCCTCCTATAATCCATAATCAGCTCTTTTGGACATTAAGGGAGAGGTTGTTATCCTTGACCCACTGTGTCAGGGTGTCAACCTCTTCTCTGTAGCCTGTCACATCACCACTAGAACTAAGGCCGATCAATGTTGTGTCATCTGGAAATTTGATCAGCAGATTGGAGCTGTGTGTGGCAGCACAGTCATGGGTGTATAAGGATTCAAACCTGGGGGGCACCTGTGTTGAGGCCCAGAAGTGAGGAAGCCCATCCTTACTACCTGTCAGTGATCTGGTAGGAAGTCTAAGGTTCAGCTGCACAAGGCAGGGTGAAGGACAAAGTCTCTGAACTTCTTGTCAAGTCTGGAGGGAATTATAGTGTTGAATGCTGAGCTGTAGCCCAGGGACAGCATCCCTCTTCTCCAGGAGTGGGGAGCACAAGGGAGACATTCTGTAATGATCAGTACACCAATTGTTTGGAATCAACTGACTTGGGTGTCTCAGAGCTAGGTGTGTCTACCCCCTCACACCCCCTCCCATCCTGTTCCTGGAACTCCTTCCCTGCCACCTGTTCCACACCCCTCCTGCGGTGTTCCACCCTTGTCATTCCCAACATCCTTCGCTTCTGCCAAATTTAGAAACTTGCTCTTTCTTGCGAAATACAGTACTGTGCAATGGTCTTAAGCACCATAGCTATATATATATGTGCCTAAGACTTTTGCACACTACTGTTCATTTTAGGCTGAAGCTTTATAAAGCATTGGTTAGGCCACACTTGAAGTATTGTGAGTAGCTTTGGGCTCCTCATCTAAGAACAAAATCCATTGGCATTGGAGAAGGTCCAAAGGGGGTTCACAAGAATAATTCCAGGAATGAAAGGGTTAATGTATGAGGTGTGTGCAATGGCTCTAGGTCTGTTCTCATTGGAGCTTAGAATAATGATTTTTTTTAAAAATTGAAGTAATCCGTTGAATATTGAAAGACCTAGATAAGCGGATGTGGAGAGGATGTTTCTTATTGTGGGGCTGTCCATGACCAGAGGGCACAGTCTCGGAACAGAGAGACTTCCATTTAGAACAGAGATGAGGAGGAATTTCTTTAGCCAGAGGGTAGTGAACCTGTGGAGTTCATACCATGTGGAGGCTAAGTCATTGGGTATATTTAAAGCAGAGATTGATAGGGTCTTTATTAGTCAGGGCCTCAAAGGTTACAGGGAGAAGGCAGGAGATGGGAGGTAAGAGGGATAATAAATCCGCCATTATGTAATGGCTGAGCAGACTCAATTATGCTCCTATGTCTAATGGTTGTATGGTCTTATGGTCTCATGTGACAAATAAAACTAATCTCTTTCTTATTTCTATGGCTTGGTGGAACTTCACAATGGACAGTTCCAAACTCAGCTGTGAAAAGAGGAGTGTTGGGTTTGAGGCTAGCAACCCCAACCCATAAAAACCCAGAGCTACAGAAATGCTGACACCAGCTCCGAAGCCCTCATCCCTGGGAGAGGATGGGTACAACAAGGAGATCGGCTACACCTGGAAACAACATGAAAGACTGGCCCAGAGCGGAGGACTCTGGCGGGCTGGTGTCAGCGACCTGCGCTCAGTAGGGTGATGGGCTAAAGTTAGTAAGTATGTCTTGGTGGAGATGTGGGCAACGGGGCTTTAAAGAAGTCAGAAAAACACAGGGAGGGAGAGAATAGAAAGTGTGGTGGTAGGGTAGGTAGTATAAGGCTTGTGCGAAACAGAAGCACCAATGCCCTTGAATGGAAAACCCTAAAAAATATAATGGATGCAGCCCAGTCCATCATCTTCATCTTATCTTCTCAATATTTATTGCTTATTCATTTACTACTTCTATTATTTTGCTTTCTTGTATTTGCAGTTTGTTACCTTTTGAACATTGGTGGTTTGTCCGTCCTGTTGGGTGCGGTCTTTCATTGGTTCTATTGTTTTTCTTGTATTTATGATGAATGTCTCCAAGAAAATGTGTCTCAGAGTTGTATATGGTGAAATGAATGTCGAACTTTGAACTCTGAATAGGCTTGTCTGCACTGTATTTCCCACCTGATTCAGTGCAACAGCTGTTGGAATGAACACCTCTGGAATCTCAGACTGAGGATGAAGGTGGTGTCACACAAACACAGCCAGATGTCTCTCACACCTTTTAAACGATCATTACTTAGGTTGTGTCTCTTGTTGTGAGATTGAGAATCGAAGGGGGAGGCAGGGCACTAAACGTTCATTACCCTCACATCTGTTGTCTGTTTTAACTGCTGTGGATGGGCTTCTTGGGGAGCCTCCTGTGATCATGCATTTCTCTGCTGTGGAGCACTCTGATGCTTAGCAGCTTGCTATGACACACAGGAGCACCAGGACAAATACAGACCAGCTGCCTGGTAGAAAACTCTCTGATAGTTGGGAATCTGTTGCAAAACGGTGAGCACTGTGCACAAAATGCTGGAGGATCTCAGCAAGACAAACAGCAAATATGGAGGGTAACAAACAGGGAACACAGCACAGGAACAGGTCCACAATGTTGTGCTGAACAAATTAAATCAGTAATCAAATGGTCAACTAAACTAATCCCTTCTGTCTACACAATCTCCATATCCTCCACTTTCCTCACATTCATGTCTATTAAAAGTCTCTAATGTATCTGCCTCTACCGTCACCCCAGACAGCACGCTCTGTGTAAAAAAAAACTTACCCCTCACTTCGCATTTGAAATTACCCTCCTTCACCTTAAATGCATGTCCTCTGGTATTAGATATTTCAACCCTGAGAGAAAGATACTCGCTGTCTACTCTATGACTCTCATAATCGTCTAAATCTTTACCAGATCTCTGCTCAGTCATCATCACTCCAGCGAAGATCGCCCAAGTTTGTCCAACCTCCCATTTTAGCACATGCCCTCTAATCCAGGCAACATTTTTCATAAACCTCTTCTGCACCCTCCTGAAAGCCTTGACACCTTTCCTGTCGTGGAGTAACAGAACCATATGCAATACTCCAGATATGGCCTATCTAAGATTCTATAAAGCTGCAACATAACCTCCTGACTTTTCAACTTAGTGTCTTGATGGATAAAGGCAAGTATTCCATAAGTCTTCTTATTCATCCTATCAACCTCTGAAGCCACTTTCAGTGAGCTATGAACTTGAACCTCAAGATCCCTCTGCTCATCAGCACTGTTAAGGGTCCTAAATCCTTTTACATTTGAATAAGGAACAACGCTTCTCCTTTGCCAGGTTAAATTCCATCTGCCATTTCTCCGCCTTTCAACTGAATGGACAGTCAAAGTTTCAGGCTGAAACCCTCCATCAGGATTTGCAGAATTTATTGAGTTTGGGTTGGAAAATGGTGGATTTTAAAAAGAAGTTATTAATATTTGGGATATGACAGCCTTTCCAACCTCTCCACATAACTGCTCCATCCCAGTGAACAAGGATGATTCTCAATAATAATGGTCAGTTAGACACAGAGAGGATCTGTATTTACTGACTCGGTTCACAACACAAGAATTTACACAACTGAACATCTGTGTTCATGTCTACTCAGTTTCCATGAACAGTCAAAGAAGAGAAAAGGTAATACCCATGTTGGCTAGATCTTTCCCATGGTTCTGATGTGGGGTCCTTCACATCTGTGATGGCTCATCTCTGGAGAGTTGTTCAATAGTTCCATTTAATGTCAGATTATCTATACAAACTGAAATTCTTACTCTCCACAGAAAAACCCCAAAGAATGAATAGCAGAGAAAACAGAAGAACCCCAAAGCCCCCTGCACCCTCCCAGCAGAAAGTAGCATCAGCCCTCCCCTCGTCCCCCAACTTGTTCTCGCATAAAGCATCAGCATTCCCACCAAGAAATAGCAAAGCCCCCAAAGAGAGACAGTACATTAAAAATAACTCTTTGCTCAAACATTTCCACATCCCACTGACATTCTCTCTCTTGCTAACAAGGGAGAGATGGATATTGCTCCTTCCACAGTAACAGGGGAGACACAGTCACTCAATGTGGACAGGAAAGGAGTGGAGGGTTATGGGCTGAGTGCGGGTAGGTGGGACTAGGTGAGATTAAGGGTTCGGCACGGACTAGGAGGGCCAAGATGGCCTGTTTCCGTGCTGTGATTGTTATATGGTTATATAAAGTCATTCTGCCTCAGCATCCAGAGACAGAGATCGATTGATTACCGAGTGCAGAGACCTTGAACCTCCACTCTCACTGTCTTTGATGTTCCAGTTCAGTTTGCAAAACCAGCGAGAATTTGTGTACACAGGGCTGCACAAGGCCCTGAAGACCCCCGTCTTCAGCCTGAACAGGGACATATAGAAACACAGCTGATCAGCAAACTCGAAGAATAGGAACACATTGTTGTGCTGAACCGCAATTTTGAGTGCTGCTGTAGATCAAAGATCCCGATAGGATTCTCGGCACCCTGAAAGGGGAAATAGGAAGAATAGGAAGAATTTAATGTTTCATTGACAAGCTGGGAGAAGTTGGCCTATGGCGCCACCTTTAGCTCTGCCCGTGCTCTCAAAATTCTCCATTCTTATTCTTTTCTTCACCAGATCGATCTGTGATGTTTCAGTTTTGTTGGCTCAAAGTCACCTGTGTCAGTTTCTCATTGGAGGGTGGGCTCAAGTGGAGCGGCCATGGTCAGCGTATGCCAGTGATAGAGTGCGAAGGCTTTGGTTTAACTGGCTTCAACATGCACAGTTAAGAAGCAGCAAACCTTTGTTTTTGGTATAGAACAGTCTGGATGGAATGGTCTTTCTGTCAGATGTGGGGATTCAGAATACCTGATGGTTTCCCCGATGACTACATCTGTGGGCAGTGCACCCAACCTCAGTGCAAGACTGGCCAGGTCAATGAAACAGAGCTGGGGTTAGTCAAGCAGGCAAAGGAAAAGTATGTAAAGCTTCAGAAGTTAGGAGCAAACGAAGCACATGAGGAGCATAAAGAATTAAAGAAGGGAATTACAAAAGCTAGGAGAGACCATGAAAGGTCCTTAGCAAGTCGGATTAAGATGAATCCCAAGACATTCTATACATAAAACACGAGCAAGAGGATAACTAGGAAGAGGGTGGGATAAAGGGGGGAACTTTTACTTGGATGAGAGAATGTTAGTGAGATACTAAGTGCATACTTTGCTTCAGTATTTACCAAGGAAAAGGTATCAGTGCTGAGAGTATATATACATTAGGGTGTTTAGAGGTCAAGACAGAGGAAGGTGTGGGCCTCCTAATGAATATTAAGGTGGATAAGTCTCCAGGGTCTGATGGAATTTGCTCCAGGTTATTGAAGGAGGTAAGAGATGAGATTGTTGGGCCCTTGACCAGTATCTTTGTGTTTCTCTGGGCAAAGGCATGATCCTGGAGAACTGGCAAGTGACTAATGTTTACCTCTGTCTGAGAAAGAAACAGGGGAAAATCTGGGAACTATAGACTGGTGAGTCTCACATCAGTTGTAGGAAAATTGCTGGAGAAAATTCATAGGGATTTGATATGTGAGCATTTGGGAACCTGTGGCCTGATTAAGGAGAGCCATCATGACTTTGTGTGTGGCAGGTCATGCTTTACCAACTTGACTTGAGTTTTTGAAAAGGTGATGAGAGAGTTTCATGAATGTAAGGAAGTGGATGGCGCCTATATACATTTTAGTAGGATGTTTGATGAAGTCCCTCATGGAAGTCAAATCCAGAAGATTAAGATACATGGAGTCCACGGCTAGTTGGCCGTTTAGATTCAGAAGTGGCTTGCGCATAGAAGACAGAAAGTACTGGCTGAAGGGACAGTCAAGCTAGAGGTCTGTAAATAGTGGTGTTCTGCATGGATCTGTGCTAGGACCTCAGATGTTTGTGATGTTTATAAATAACCTGAACAAATTTTCAGATGGGTGTTTTTGTAAATTTGTGGATGATACCAAGATTGGTGGAGTTGTGGATAGTGTAGAAGACTGGCAAAAAATACAGCATGGTATAGATCAGTTGCAGATATGGAGTTTAACCAAAATAAATGTGAGGTGTTGCACCTCGCAGTGCAAATGCAGTGAGACAGTATACTGGTAAGGACAAAATCCTTAACGATAAGACCATAAGCAACAGGAGCCGAATTAGGCCATTTGGCCCAGCAAGTCTACTCTGCCATTTCATAATTTTCCTCTCAGCCCCTATTTCCTGACTTCTCCCCGTATCCCTTCATGTCCTGATCAATCAAGAATCTATCAACCTCTGCCTTACCAGTGTCGCTGAGCAGAGAGATCTTGGGATCCATGTTCATTGCTCCTTGAAAGTGGCTACACAGGTCGATAAGGTGGTTAAGAAGCATTATGGAATCCTTGTTTTTATTGGTTGAGGCAATGAGGTCAAAAGTCAGGAGGTTATGTTGCAACTCTGGTTAGGCCACATCTGGAGTATTGCATATAGTTCTGGCTGTCCCACAGGATGTTGAGGCTTTGAAGAGGATGCAGAAAAGGTTTTACCAGGATGCAGCCTGCTTCAGAGATCATGTGCTATCATGAGAGGCTGGGTAAACGAGTTGTTCCCTCTGGAGCTCTGGAGGCTGAGGAGATATCTGATAGAGGTTTACAAGATTATGAGAGGCATAGATAGAGTGGACTGACAGTATCTCTTTCCCAGGGTTGAAACGTCTAGAGGGCATGCATTGAAGATGAGAGTGGGTAGGTTCGAGGGCTAAGTTTTTCACTCAGAGGGTGGTGGATGCCTGGAATGTGCTGCCTGATATGATGGTAGAGGCAAATACATTAGGAGCTTTAAGAGACGTTTGGATAGGCACATGGATGTAAGGAAGATGAAGGGATGTGCACATTGTGTAGGGTAGGAGGGATTAGTGTTTGGGTACTTTTGATTTGGTTTTAGGCTGGTTCAGCACAACATTGTGGGCTGAATGGCCTGTTCCTAGGCTGTACTGTTCTATTACCCACTGTGCACTGTGCTTCAGACAAAACTTGCAAGTCTTTGGAAATTGGACAAACAGTAACATATAGTTCAAGTTCAAGTTTATTGTCACCTGACTGTACATACCTATAATCAGTCTGAGCAATATTCCTTCAGGCCATGGTGCACCTACTAAACACATGCATACACAGCACATAAACCAAAATATTACCACAAATATGGTAATAAAATATAATTTAAAGTGCATGTAGTGTGCAGTAAATAGTAAACAGTTGCAGCTTGCTGTCCCAGTGATGAAACCTTGGTGGTGGCAGGGTACTCATTAGTCTCAGCCTGAGGGAAGAAACTGTTACCCAGTCAACAGTCCTAGTCCTGATTTCCTGTACCTCCTTCCTGACTGTCATGAATCAAAGAGATTATGAGATGGGTGGTAGGGATCCTCAACAAAACCGACTAACCGTCCACACTTCCCAGCATGAAAGATATCCCATTTAATCTGGCTGCCTCTCACCTACCTTTTCTTTAGTGACAACATGCTCTGTCTTTTCCCATTCAGGTTGCCCCTCACCCCTCTCTTCTCCTCACCTGTCCATCATTTTCCTTTCTCCTATCCTTTATTACATGGTCCACTGTCTGTTCCTATCAGATTCTTTCTGCTTTAGCCATTCACCTTTTCCACGTATCCCCTTCCAGCTTCTTGCGTCAACCCGTTTCACCTCCCACTCACCTGGAGTCACCAATCACCTGCCAGCTTGAGCGTCTTTTGCTCCCTGTGCCTTCTTATTCTGGCTTCTGCCCCCTTCCTTTACCGTCCTGAAACAAGGTCTCACCCTGAAATGCAGACTGCTTATTCCTCTCCAGAGATGCTGTCTGAATTGCAGAGTTCCTCCAGTAATTGATGTGTAGTTCTCCTTGGCCTCCTGCCCTTTGTTTCTCTGTCCTTTCTATAACATGGAAAAAAGAACATGTGTAGTGCTTCAATTTTAATTTCAGGTTTAGTGTGCCACTCTACTTTTCATCCCCATCTCTCTGAAATTAAGTCCTGGGATAACTCTGTTTCTTTATGGCCTTGCCAAACTGGTGCACAACTTCAATCTACTAAAACTACTAGTTTGTATAAAAAGAACACCTTTTACTGGCAATACAAAATAAGACTCATAAACCAACATTGCTTGAGTATCTCCTCTCTGATGGTAGCAATGAGACAGGAGCATAACCTAAGTGAGGGGGGGTCCTTAATGAAGTTTCACATTTGAAGATATCCTCAATGCTAAGGAGGTGTTTTCTTTTTATTTTCTTTACTAACCCTATATTCAGATTAAGATTTATAAAGTTCACTCATTTAATTGCTTATGTTGTACTGTCTGATACTTTGCAGTGTAGATTTGTAACCGGGCAACACATCACACAGCATCCACACAAATGAGATTTCTCAGTTTGGCTGGGCCTAGATGAACAAGTGCTGTCTGAGCCTGAGGATACATATCTACGATTGAGCTGACTGAGTTTACAACCCTCTACAACTTTTTCTGATCCTGTGCAGTGGCCCTCCATACCAGATAGTGAGGTGGTTATGCAACCAGTTGGAATGCTCTCCGTGGTTCCTCTGTAGAAGTTCCCAAGAGTTTTTGGTGGGAACTCATGTAACCCACGTGGATAACTCTTTGAAGGAGCCTGGTGGACTTCCCAGTTGTACCATTATCACAAGGTTCAGAGTTGGTTATGTACCAGCAGCAATTAATCACAAATTGAGTCAGGTTTTAATGTTAAAACCATTATCTTTATTAGTATCTTCTCAAAAATATAGAAAATTAAATGAAATAAACAGAAGTTAATAGTGATATGTGTGTGTGTGGCTTCCAAGCTGTCAAGCTTAGGAACAGTTCTGAAAGTCTTAAGATGATAAACCAGAAAGGTCCAGTAATCCATGGAATAAATGTGGGGAGGAACTTGTAAATCCAGATTATTGTGTAAAGAGAAGGCGATGACGAAGAATTCCACAGGTTCACACTGGGAAAATGAAGTAACAGTCACCAAAGATCTTATCCATTGAGTCGTTCCAAAATGCATGTAGAAATATCCCAAAGGTGACAGTCATCAAATATCCCTTCACACTAGTGGTTACCACATAGCACACCCGAATCCAGGTAAGGGTTAACAAAAGTGGTTGCCACAGGATACTCCAACAAAATCCACATATGAATCATACATCTCTCTCTCTCTCTCTCTCTCTCTCTCTCTCTCTCTCTCTCTCTCCTTCTGAAAGTCCCAGCAGTCTGTCACAGCTTGTCTTGGATTACTGATATCATGTGCCACCTCATCCAGGTGTTTTAAAGTGACACCCACAATGGAACCGTGGTCATGTAACACCTCCCCCCAAAAAGGGAAAGTTTTGATCTGTAAGAGCAAAATTTTAACTGCAAACTACGATATGTGAAACAATAAATATACGATTACCATATAGCAACCTACAGAATAATATAACATATTGCAGAAGTGTATACAAATATCAAATTCCATTCCCCTATTAAAAGTACATTGCAAGCTTAACACCTAGAAAGGCAAACAGCAATTATATTATCCCTGCCTTTAATGTGAGCTATTATGATCAAACTCCTGCAAAATAAAGATCCAATTTAACAACCTTCTATTTTTGTTTTTCGCTTTACTCAGGAATGCCAATGGACTGTGATCTGTATAAACAAGTGGTTTCTGAGCTGGGCACACATACACATTGAAACGCTGCAAAGCCAAAATAAGTGATAGCAATTCCTTCTTGATGGTGGAATAATTTATTTGATGCTCATTAAATTTCTTTGAAAAATAAGCCACAGGATGGTCAACATCATCACATCATCCCCGTGTAGTAACACTGTTCCTGCAGCTTCATCACCGGCATCCACAGCAGTGGAGAATGGCTTTGCAAAGTCAGGTGACCTGAGCACAGGGTGGTGACATAAGATGGCTGTCAATTGATCAAATGGCCCCTGACAATGCTCTGTCGAAACAAACCTTTCACCCTTCTTCAGGAGGTTAGTCAATGGGAGAGCAACATCAGAGAAGTTCTTACAGAACCAGTGATAATATCCGAGCATTCCCAGGAATCTTCTAAGAGTTTTTTTACCAGTTGGAATGGGAACATCAGAAACTGCCTGAACTTTTGCCTGAACAGGAGCCAACCTGCCATGACCTATGACATAACCAAGATAGGTCACAGTGGCATGGCCAAATTCACTCTTAGCTAAATTAACTGTAAGGTTGGCCTTTGAGAGCCTGTCAAACAGCTTTTCCACTGCAGAGATATAGGCTTCCCAGGTGTCATTCCCTGTGACCAAATCATCAATATGGGTGCCTGTATGTTCCAACCCTTGAAATACAGAATTGATTATTCTCTGGAATGTTCCCGGAGCATTTTTCATTCCAAATGCAGAGCATTATATTCATACAACACAGAAGGTGTTAAAAATGCAGAAATGTCTCTACCTCTATCCATTAATGGAACACACCAATACCCTTTTAACAGATCGATCTTTATAAGAAACTTAGCTGTTCCAACATTATCTACATAATCATCCACTCTGGGGATGGGATAAGCATCTGCTTTTGTTACAGCATTCACCTTTCTGTAATCAGTACAAAACATGTAATCGAATGACTGGGAGACCTCAGTCAGTCCGGATCAGGAGCAGCATCTCCAACACCATCACACTGAGCACGGGGACTCCCCAGGGCTGCGAGCTCAGTCCACTGCTGTTCACTCTGCTGACCCACGACTGTGCTACAACACACAGCTCAAATCACATCATCAAGTTCGCCGATGACACAACCGTGGTGGGTTTCATCAGCAAGAATGATGAGTCAGCTTACAGAGAGGAGGTGCAGCGGCTAATGGACTGGTGAAGAGCCAACAACTTGTCTCTGAATGTGACCAAAACAAAAGGGACTTCAGGGGAGCATGAGGTGAACACTCTCCGCTGAACATTGATGGCTACTCCGTTGAGATCGTAAAGAGCACCAAATTTCTTGGTGTTCACCTGACGGGGAATCTCTCCTGGTCCCTCAACACCAGCTCCATAGCAAAGAAAGCCCAGCAGCGTCTCTACTTACTGCGAAGGCTGAGAAAAGTCCATCCCCCACCCCACCACCCTCACCTCACTCTACAGAAGAAGTATCGAGAGCATCCTGAGCAGCTGCATCACTGCCTAGTTCGGAAATTGCACCATCTCGGATCACAAGACCCTGCAGCGGATAGTGAGGTCAGCTGAGAAGATCATTGGGTCTCTCTTCCCGATATTACAGACATTTACACCACACGCTTTACCCGCAAAACTAACAGCATTATGAAGGACCCCACGCACCCCTCACACAAACTCTTCTCCTTCCTGCCATCTGACAAAAGGTACCGAAGCATTCGGGCTGTCACGCCCAGACTGTGCAACAGTTTCTTCCCCCAAGCCATCAAACTCCTCAATACCCAGAGTCCAGACTGACAGAGTAGATAAATCCCCAGGACCTGACAGGGTATTCCCTCAGACCTTGAGGGAGACTAGTGTTGAAATTGCAGGGGCCCTGGCAAAATATTTAAAATGTCGATATCCACGGGTCAGGTTGCGAAGGATTGGAGGATAGCTTATGTAGTTTTGTTGTTTAAAAAAGGCTCAAAAAGTAAGCCAGGAAATTATAGGGCGGTAAGTTTGACATTGGTAGTAGGTAAATTATTGGAAGGAATACTAAGAGATAGGATCGACAAGTATTTGGATAGACGGGGACTTATTAGAAACAGTCAGCATGGCTTTGTGCATGGTAGGTCATGTTTAACTAATCTATTAGAGTTTTTCAAGGAAGTTACCAGGAAAGATGTTGTATACATGGACTTCAGTAAGGCCTTTGACAAGGTCCTGCATGGGAGGTTATTTAGGAAGATTCAGTCTCTAGGTATACATGGAGAGGTAGTAAATTGGATTAGGTATTGGCTCAGTGGAAGAAGCCAGACGGTGGTAGTGGAGGATTGCTACTCTGAGTGAAGGCCTATGACTAGAGGTGTGCCACAGGGATCAGTGCTGGGTCCATTGTTATTTGTCATCTATATCAATGATCTGGATGATAATGTGGCAAATTTGATCAGCAAATTTGCTGATGATACAAAGATTAGAGGTGTAGTGGACAGTGAGGAAGGTTTTCAAAGCTTGCAGAGAGATTTGGACCAGTTGGAGGAATGGACAGAAAAATGGCAGATGGAGTTTAATGCAGACAAGTGTGAGGTATTGCACTTCGGAAAGTCAAACCAAGGTAGAACATACAAAGTAAATGGTAGGACACTGAGGAGTGCAGCAGAACAGCGGGATCTGGGAATACAGATACATAATTCCCTAAAGGTGGCGTCACAAGTAGATAGGGTTGTAAAGAGAGCTTTTGATACAGTAGATAATAGACAATAGACAGTAGGTGCAGGAGTAGGCCATTCAGCCCTTCAAGCCAGCACCACCATTCACTGTGATCATTGCTGATCATACACAATCAGTACCCCGTTCCTGCCCTCTGCCCATATCCCTTGACCCCACTATCTATAAGAGCTCTATCTAACTCTCTCTTGAATGCATCCAGAGACTTGGCCTCCACTGCCTTCTGAAGCAGAGCATTCCACATATCCACCACTCTCTGGGTGAAAAAGTTTTTCTGTATCTCTGTTCTAAATGGCCTTCCCCTTATTCTTAAACTGTGGCCTCTAGTTCTGGACTCACCCATCAGCGGGAACATGCTTCCTGCCTCCAACGTGTCCAATCCCTTAATAATCTTATATGTTTCAATCAGATCCCCTCTCATCCTTCTAAATTCCCGTGTATACAAGCCCAGTCGCTCCAATCTTTCAACATATGACAGTCCCGCCATTCCGGGAATTAACCTTGTGAACCTATGCTGCACTCCCTCAATAGCAAGAATGTTCTTCCTCAAATTTGGAGACCAAAACTGCACAGAATACTCCAGGTGGGGTCTCACCAGGTCCCTGTACAGCCACAGAAGGACCTCTTTACTCCTATACTCAATTCCTCTTGCTATAAAGGCCAGCATGCCATTAGCTTTCTTCACTGCCTGCTGTACCCGCATGCTTGCTTTCATTGACTAATGTACAAGAACACCTAGATCTCTTTGTACTTCCCCTTTTCCATTTAGATAGTAATCTGCCTTCCTGTTCTTGCCACCAAAGTGGATAACCTCACATTTATCCACATTAAACTGCATCTGCCATACATTTGTCCACTCACCCAACCTGTCCAAGTCACCCTGCATTCTCATAACATCCTCCTGACATTTCACACTGCCACCCAGCTTTGTGTCATCGGCAAATTTGCTAATGTTACTTTTAATCCCTTCATCTAAATCATTAATGTATATTGTAAACAGCTGCGGTCCCAGCACCGAACCTTGCGGTACCCCACTGGTCACAGCCTGCCATTCTGAAAGGGACCCGTTAATCGCTACTCTTTGTTTCCTGTCAGCCAGCCAATTTTCAATCCATGTCAGTACTCTGCCCCCAATACCATGTGCCCTAATTTTGCCCACTATTCTCCTATGCGGGACTTTATCAAAAGCTTTCTGGAAGTCCAGGTACACTACATCCACTGGCTCTCCCTTGTCCATTTTCATAGTTACATCCTCAAAAAACTCCAGAAGATTAGTCAAGCATGATTTTCCCTTCATAAATCCATGCTGACTCGGACTGATCCTTCTACTGCTATCCAAATGTGTTGTAATTTCCTCTTTTATAATTGACTCCAGCATCTTTCCCACCACTGACATCAGGCTAACCGGTCTATAATTCCTTGTTTTCTCTCTCCCTCCTTTCTTGAAAAGTGGGACAACATTAGCCACCCTCCAATCAGCAGGAACTGTTCCTGAATCTATAGAACATTGGAAAATGATTACCAATGGTTCCACGATTTCTAGAGCCACCTCTTTAAGTACCCTGGGATGCAGACCATCAGGTCCCAGGGATTTATCAGCCTTCAGACTCAACAGTCTATCCAACACCGTTTCTTGCCTAATATAAATTTCCTTCATTTCATCCTTTACCCTAGTTCCTTTGGCCACTATTACATCGGGGAGATTGTTTGTGTCTTTCCTAGTGAAGACAGATCCAAAGTACCTGTTCAACTCATCTGCCATTTCCTTGTTCCCCATAATAAATTCACCCGTTTCTGTCTTCAATGGCCCAATTTTGGTCTTAACTATTTTTTTGCTATTCACATACCTAAAGAAGTATTTACTATCCTCCTTTATATTCTTGGCTAGTTTACCTTCGTACCTCATTTTTTTCTTAGCGTATTGCCTTTTTTGTCATCTTCTGTTGCTCTTTAAAAGCTTCCCAGTCCTTCGATTTCCTGCTCATCTTTGCTATGTTATACTTCTCTTTTATTTTTAGACTGCCCTTTACTTCCCTCATCAGCCATGGCTGCCCCTTACTCCCCTTAAGATTTTTCTTCCTCTTTGGAATGAACCGATCCTGCAACTTCTGCATTATTCCCAGAAATAACTGCCATTGTTGTTCCACTGTCTTCCCTGCTAGGGTATTGTTCCTTTGAACTTTGGCCAGCTCCTCCCTCATAGCTCCATAGTTCCCTTTGTTCAACTGTAATACTGACACATCTGATTTTCCCTTCTCCTTCTCAAATTGTAGGTTAAAACATGTCATATTATGGTCACTACTTCCTAATGGTTCCTTTACCTCGAGGTCCCTGATCAAATCCGGTTCGTTGCAAAACACTAAATCTAGAATTGCCTTCTCCCTGGTAGGCTCCAGTACAAGCTGTTCTAAGAATCCATCTCGGAGGCACTCCACAAACTCCCTTTCTTGGGGTCCAGTACCATTCTGATTCTCCCAGTCTACCTGCATGTTGAAATCCTCCATGACAACTGTATCATTACCTTTGCGACATGCCAATTTTAACTCTTCATTCAACTTACACCCTACATCCAGACTGCTGTTTGGGGGCCTGTAGATAACTTTCATTAGGGTCTTTCTACCCTTAGAATTTCTCAGTTCTATCCATACTGACTCTACATCCCCTGTTTCTATGTCCTCCCCTCGCAAGGGACTGAATATCATTCCTCACCAACAGAGCCACCCCACCCCCTCTGCCAGTCAGTCTGTCCTTTCGATAAGATGTATATTCCTGAATATTCATTTCCCAGGCCCTGTCTGCTTGAAGCCATGTCTCTGTTATTCCCACAAATTCATACTTGCCAATTTTCAACTGAGTCTCAAGCTCATCGATTTTATTCCTTATACTTCATGCATTCATATATAATACTTTTAATTCGTTACTCCCCTCTCCTCTCTCCTTTCATATCAATTCCTATTTCACTGTATGATCTCTTCTTGAGCTTTCTACTCCATTGATTCTGTTGTCCTTTTTAATTTTTCTTATTTTCACTTTCCCTTCAACTTCATCCTTATATTTCCAGTTCATCCCCTCCCTCCACTACTTAGTTTAAACACATCCGTGCTGCACTGGCAAACCTGTCTGCCAGAATGCTGGTCCCCCGCCTATTAAGGTGCAACCCGTCCCTTTTGTACAATTCATCCCTACCCCAAAACAGATCCCAGTGGTCCAAGAATGTAAATCCTTGCTTCCTGCACCAGTTCCTCAGCCACACATTCAGATCCATTATCTCCCTGTTCCTGCCCTCACCAGCATGAGGAACTGGAAGCAAACCAGAGATAACCACCCTGGAGGTCCTGCTTTTCAGCCTTCTTCCGAGTTCTCTGAAGTCCCGCTGCAGAATGTCCTTCCTCTTCTTCCCGATGTCATTTGTGCCGACATGCACTACCACTTCCGGCTGTTCACCTTCACCCTTGAGGATTCCCTGCAATCGGTCCGTGATGTCCTGGATCCTAGCACCAGGGAGGCAACACACCATCCGTAAATCTCGCCTGTTGCCGCAGAAACCCCTTTCCGTACCTCTCACTATGGAGTCCCCTACTACCACGGCTCTTCCTGAGGTCTGACTCCTCGGCTCTGCTTCCGCACCAATTTTCGGCTTGCAGACCTGTCCGCCTCTCAGACTGGCAGTGTCTTCTGTCCTGACAGCTTCCAAAAGGGTGAACCTGTTTACGAGAGGTACATCCCCTGGGGTCTCCTGTACTTCAAGCATCCTTTCCTTCCTCATCGTCGCCCCCTTTCTCTCTTCCGGTATCCTCGGTGTAACAACCTCACTGTAGGTCCTGTCCAGAAAACCCTCGTTTTCGCGGATAAACCTAAGGTCATCCCGTTCTTTCTTCAGTGCTGCAACATGCTCCTTCAGAAGCTGAATCTGGACACACTTTCCACAGCTGTAGCAGCCGGGGGCACCATCAGTGTCCCTGACCTCCCACATCATGCACGTAGCACACTGAATCAGCTTAGCGGTCATGTCTTCACCCTCTCCAATTGTGCCTGGCGTAGTCTCCTCCCTCAGCCTCCTCGCCAAAGACTCTGAAGCCAAAGACTAGCACTTTTCACAACAGGCACTTCCATTGGCCTTTATAAATCAAAGTATTGAGTATAAGAGTTAGAATGTAATGGTGAGGTTGTATAAGACATTGGTGAGAAAGAATTTGGAGTATTGTGTGCAGTTTTGGTCACCTAATTACAGGAAGGATATTAATAAGGCTGAAAGAGCGCAGAGAAGGTTTACAAGGATGTTGTCGGGACTTAAGAAACTGAGTTACAGAGAAAGGTTGAATAGGTTAGGACTTTATTCCCTGGAGCATAGGAGAATGAGGGGTGATTTGATAGAGGTGTATAAAATCATGATGGGTATAGATAGAGTGAATGCAAGCAGGCTTTTTCCACTGAGGCTAGGGGAGAAAAAAACCAGAGGTCATGGGTTAAGAGTGAAGGGAGAAAAGTTTAAAGGGAGCATTAGTGGGGGCTTCTTCACTCAGAAAGTGGTGGGAGTGTGGAATGAGCTGCCAGATGAAGTGGTGAATGCGGGCTCACTTTTGATATTTAAGAAAAACTTGGACAGGTATATGGATAAGAGGGGTTTGGAGGGATATGGGCCAGGTGCAGGTCAGTGGGACTAGACAGAAAAATGGTTCAGCACAGCCAAGAAGGGCCAAAAGGCCTGTTTCTGTGCTGTAATGTTCTATGGTTCTATGGTTCTACATCTACACTACTTATTATTATATTGTAATTTGTCCTCCACTGTGCCTATTGTCTTGCTTATATAATTATTGTAGTGCCCTGCACTGTTTTGTGCACTTCATGTAGTCCTGTGCAGGTCTGTAGTCTAGGGCAGTTTTTTATGATGTTTTATGTTGTCTAGTGTAGCCTTGTGCTGTCTAGTGTAGTTTTGTGTTTCATGTCGCACCAGGGTCCTGGAGGAATGTTGTTTCGTTTTTACTGTGTGCTGTACCAGCAGTTTATGGTTGAAATGATAATAAACTTGACTTGACTTGACCTGATACTGCCATCTGGTTTAGGTACCATAACACAGGATGAGATCCAATCAGAAGTTGAATGCCTAATAATACTATTTTCTAATATATACTCAATTTCTTGTTCAACAAGTTTACATTTTCCAATATTCATGTGATATGGATGTTGTTTTATAGGTTTGGCATCACTGGCATCTACATCATGTGAGGCTATTGTGGTTCTTTTTGGAACATCAGGGAGCAAATCCCTAAATTTCATGATCAACTGCTTCATCCACTACTGTGGCTGTAAATGAGCCAATTTTTCATCAAGACTTTCCAAAGTAGTCGAATTTGTCAATCTGGCTGAAATAATGGTTGATTTAAAATAGGCCTCAGATGGATCAGCTGGTAAGTTCTTAGGGATATCAGACTCATTGTTATTGACAACAATGGTCACAGCTTCTGTCTGTTTCCCATCGTGCAACTTAAGTATGTTTACATGACTAAGCTACGTTGGCCTTTGTCTATCTGGTATTTTTACTACATAATCCACTTCATTAACTTTAGACACAACTTCAAAGGGACCATGAAATTTTGCTTGCAGAGGGTTTGGCTGCATGGGAAACAAAACAAGAACTTTATCTCCTGGCTTGAATGACTTCATTCAGGCTTCCTTATCATACCAAGTTTTCATTCTTTCCTGGTCTCATTTTAAATTTCCCCTTGCTAAGTTGCAAGCCCTTTGCAATCTGTCCTTGAATTTTAAAACATAGTTGAGCAAATTAATATGCAGGTCATTGTTAATCCACTGCTCTTTTAATAATGCCTCTAGCTCTATTCTAAGTTTCTCTAACTTTATTTGTTCCAGCTTCAACTGGAGTTAGCTGGTTTCCTTTCAGAAAATATTTCTAACATCTCCCCTTCAAACACATTAGTAGATACATAATGGTCAGTTATTCTCCTCTGAATCTCTGCCTTTCTCATAGCCATTTTTACCGTAACAAATCCCAGCTATTTAGCAATGGCCAACAAGTGGTCTTTTTTTGGTGTCCCCTAATGCCTCAAGGGTTGGCGATGCCAGAAATCCCTCAATATGCATTGCTGCTGTTTCCACATACAAATCAATCAAAAGGGAAGTAACCAATCAGATTGATAATCCATCAATCAATACACTCCAATTTTGTTCAGATCCTGGACGAGCTCCCAATTTATGTTATCTGCCTGTAGCAATAGATCACAAATTGAGTTAGATTTTAATGTTAAAACCATTATCTTTATTAGTATCTACTCAAAAATATAGAAAATAAAATGAAATAAAAAGAAGTTATCAGTGTTATGTGTGTGTGGCTCCCAAGCTGTCAAGCTTAGGAACAGTTCTGAAAGTCTTAAGATGGTAAACCAGAAAGGTCCAGTAATCCATGGAATAAATGAGGGGAGGAACTTGTAAATCCACATTATTGTGTAGAGAGAAGGCGATCACGAAGAATTCCACAGGTTCACACTGGGAAAATGAAGTAACAGTTGCCAAAGATCTTATCTGTTGAGTTGTTCCAAAATCCACGTTGAAATATCCCAAAGGGGACAGTCACCGAATATCCCTTCACACTAGTGGTTACCACATAGCACACCCGAATCCAGGTAAGGGTTAACAAAAGTGGTTGCCACAGGATACTCCAACAAAATCCACATATGAATCATACAAAGTGACAGTCACACATCCAATGTGCATGATGGGCCATTAATCAACCCAATCATGGGCATGGTAAAGTATCAGATTTTATCCATTTTTACACGGCAAGCTCCTGCTGACAGCTTGTGGTATAAAACTCCCACTCTCTGTCTCACTTTTCTTCTGAAAGTCCCAGTGGTCTGTTGCAGCTTGTTATATTGACATCATAGTCCTGCCTCATCCAGGCTTTTTAATGTGACACCCACAGTAAGCAGAACCGTGGTTATGTAACAAATCGGACTGCAGCAATTCAAGAAAGCAGATGTCAAATTCTTGAGCCAGACAAGGATGGGCAATTTAGCAAAGACGGTGCATGGATAAAACCCATCATTGATCAGGGCTGTGCAATATGTCTAATAGTGCATGTATCAGAATCCATCATTGATCAGGGCTGGGTAATATATCTAACACAGTGTGTGGATAAGAATCCATCATTAATCAGGGCTGTGCGATATGCCTAACACAGTGTGTGGATTTGAATCCATTATTGATCAAGACTGCACAGTACATATAACATAGTGTGCGGATTTGAATCTGTTATTGATCAGGATTGTGCAGTATGTCTAACACAGAGTGTGGATTGGTATCCAATCATCATTTTTATTTGTTGTCATTTCTGGGGGACCCCGTGACATGGCTATCATTTATTACCCAGTTCTAATTGTCTGTGTGTCAGCTTCTTGAATCTCTGCCTTCACACAGTATGCATGACAGACTCTGCACAGAAGTGACTGAATGTCCAATGTGGTCCATGGGTTGCTTAATTGTTCAATGGATCTATGTTAGATCCTTGGACTTTTCTGTACAAGGACGCTGCAATAGTCACTTTTGTCTTTAAAACTTTCCCCCGGTCCATCACCTCACCCACACTTCCCACACTTGTCAAATTCAGAGGACAGAGGCATAACACATGCAAGTTTGAGAGACCAGGGCCAATGACTAAATGATTAGAGGTAGTTTGGAGTTCAGAACTCCTGTGGTTGGAGTCCTGGTGTGTGTGTGTGTGTGTGTGTGTGTGTGTGTCTATTCGTGTGACTGTGTGTGTGTGTGTATGTCTGTATGCATGCATGTGTATGTGTCTTTTTTGTGTGTGTGAATGTGTGGGTCTATGCATCTGTTTGCATATTTGTGTGTGTGTGTCTGTATGTGTGTGTATGGTTCCTGTTTGTGTGTGTCTGTGTATGTGTATGTATGTGTCTGTGTGTGCATTTGTCAATTTTTGTGTATGTGTATGTGACTGTGTGTCTAAGTGTATCTTGTGTATATGTGTGTGTGTGTGTGTGTGTGTGTGTGTGTATGTGTTTGTGTGTATGTGTGTGTGTATGTGTGTGTGTGTGTGTGTGTGTGTGTGTGTGTGTGTGTGTGTGTATGTGTTTGTATGTGTTTGTATGTGAGTTCGTAAAGGTTTGTATGTGTGTGTGTATATGAGTTCATGTGTATAGGTGTCTACCTTTGTGTGAGTCTGTGTCTATGTGTGTGTGTGGTCTGGTGTGTCTGTGTGTGTGTGTGCTGTGTGTGTCTGTATGCATGTGTATGTGTCTGTTTTTGTATGTGCATGTATGTGTACGATTCTGTGTATGTGTGTGAGTATGTGTGTGTTTTGTGTGTCTGTGCATGTGTATCTGAGTGTGTCAGAGCGTGTGTGTGTGTGTGTACGAGTGTGTATGTGTCTGTTTTTGTATGTGTGTGTGACTGTGTGTGTCTGTGTATCTCTCTGTGAGTGTGTGTGTGTGTCTCTCTCTCTCTCTTTCTCTCTCTCTCTCTCTCTCTCTCTCTCTCTCTCTCTCTCTCTCTCTCTCTCTCTCTCTCTTTCTCTCTATGTGCCTCTGTGTGTGTGTGTGAAATGGGTTTGTTTTGCTGTTGCTGGCTTGTTTTGATGTTGTTCCTGATTGAGTTCTATTGAATGTTGTGGACGTGTTCTGTTGCCACTGGACTGTGTGACAACAGTGTGACCCACACACACTGGACTGTGGGTCCCCTGCACATCGTCAGGTGTGTTGGTTGCTAACACAAATGAGGTGTTTCACTGTCTATTTCCATGTAGATGTGCTAAATAAATCTGAGTCTGATACTTCCAAATAATTAGTAATCTGCCCTCGAGCAAATGTTTTTCTCATTTTCTTAAGCTAGATGGAAAGCTTACTCCAGTTCTGGCGGAGCTGCAGTTAAGGTGGTTTTATTATTCCCCAACGTGTTACAGTGCACAAGGAGCCCATGTAAAATGACAGTACTTCTCAGTGTTTGAATAAAGGGCATTGTGTGTGTTGCTCAGATTCAAATATTGATTGAAATTCCTTGCACCTCCAACAAGTGCAATTAACTACGAAATCAAATGTACAAACAATATAAAATGGACAGCCCAATGGTGAAAGCTAGTTGCTTAACAATGCAATACTGAGGAATCAGCATCAGCTGTGAACCCACAAGTAAGCAGTGAGATATAGTAATTAGAAATAAAATAACAATGCAAATCAGGAAAAATGCAACAGTTAGTGACTGTCACCCACTATCCGTTTGGATACTGGGCTCCCTGGGGTTTCCTCATGTAGATGGACTCAATGGTGGAGGGGGCTTGACCCATGATGAGCTGGGCAGCATCCGTTACTTTTTGTAGGATTTTCAATTCAAAGCGATTGGTGCAACCAGTCAATATACTCTTTTAGATAACATGCCAAATCTTCACAAACTCACTTTCAAGGAGCCTTCATCTCATGTTCTGGATATTTATTGCTTATTTATTTAGTACTATTTATTTTTTGTTCTTTTGCATTTGCACAGCTTTCGGTCTTTTGCACACTGATTGTCCATCCTGTTGGCTGCAGTCATTTACTGATTCTATTATGTTTCCTGGGTTTACTGAGTATGTCTGCAAGGAGATGGTGACATATATATACTTTGATTATATATTTATTTTAAAATTTGAACTTTGAAATACATTAATCTGTAATGATCTTCTGCCCCTTTAATTGACCATATTTCCTTTTAGTATTATCTGGAAACTTAGCAAAAGACCAGCAATGTTTACCCACTGTGACTATTTACCTACCTCCACTCCCTAAACATTTTTTACTTGTCCTTGGCTGCATTTCCTACTTTGCCTATAATTAAGTTTCCCATCAAACACTTGTTGGAAATCCAGATTACTGGCAGCTATGCTCATACCATTGACTATACTGCCACTTATTTGGGCCCTGCGCTCCCAGTGTCCTCCAATCTCGATTGTCCTCTGAAGTCAGAGGTATGTTTGAAGTTCATCAATACTTCCGCAATCCCTATCATCGATTGTACAGGAGATTGGTTTATACAGCTTCACCAGAGCCCTGCAGGCTGGCCTTACCCATTTCCACCTCTCATCTCAGGACGTAGGGTTGGACTTTGAGAATTTGAGACATTGGGTTGGACTCTTTACCTTTCCAAATATTCATTAATGTTGGTCAAACAAAACCCACCTGTTGGAGCCTGCATTTTACAATACTTCCCATCTCCCGGAGTTCATCTTTTTCTTCCTCTGGTCAGAGATGTTTTGCTTTCTGCAATGCCTAGATTGGTCCCTATTTCTCTGAACTTACTTTACCCCTCACCTGCCTAGTTCAGGGATTGGCCATTTAAAGCAAGATAAGGATAGCAAACGAAAAAACTTGCATTTATCTTTTGCATTCACTTAGAGAGATGTCGATGCTCAATTATTGAGAAGACTCAATGGTATGTTGATGTACTAGCAATAATTAAGTGAATCTGAATCTGACTCAAGATGAGATCAGTAAACTTCTGAAATAAAAGGAATTGGTTCATTTTTGTCACAATTACTGAGATACAGGGAAAAGGGCTTGCATACTGATCATACAGATCAGATCATTACTCGGTAAACAGAATGCTGAATAGCTTTCTATTTTTATTTACTTAGAGATACAGCACATTAATGTGCTCTTCCAGCCCAAAAAGCCCACAAAAAAAGAATCTAAGCCCACTACCAAGATTGAAGCTGTTTGGTAAAGAAAGAAAATAGGAAAAAAATCCTTATCATATCGTAAAATATGTTATTAGTCAACATCTGTACTTTAACAGCAGATCAAAGGTTTTGACAATAGGTCAAAAATGGTCCACACAACGTTTGAAAGTCTTGGCTAGATTCAGAAATTGAACAATGGATCTTCTCTGAATTTAAGCATGACATAACATCACGTAGCCATTGAGTGTGAGTAGGCAGAACAACATCCTTCCATTTAAGCAAGAGCGCCCTCTGAGCTACAAGAGAAATAAAAGCCAAAATATGCAAAGCAGATGTCTCCAAAATAATATCTTTTCCTCCAACGATACCGAATAAGGCAGTCAAAGGGTTAGGCTTAAAATTTACTTTGAAAAGTACAGAGAAAGTTTGAAAGTTTGAAATACTTCCAGTATTTTTCCTTAAAAAAACATACTAAACCCATACTAGCCCGTAACCCTCTATTTTTCTTACATCTATGTGCCTGTCCAAGAGGATCTTAAATATCCCCAATGTGTTAGCCTCCACCACCATCCCTGACAAGTCATTCCAGGCACTCACAACCCTCTGTGTAAAAAACTTACCCCGATGTCTCCCCTAAACTTCCTTCTCTTAACTTTGTACATATGCCCTCTGGTGTTTTCTATTGGTGCCCTGGGAAACGGGTACTGGCTATCTACCCTATCTATGCCTTATATAATCTTGTAGACCTCTATCAAGTCCCCTCTCATCCTTCTACGCTCCAAAGAGAAAAGTCACAGCTCTGCTAACCTTGCCTCATAAGACTTGTTTTCCAAACCAGGCAACATCCTGGTAAATCTCCTCTGCACCCTCTCCATAGCTTCCACATCCTTCCTATAATGAGGTGATCAGAACTGAACACAATATTCTAAGTGTGGTCTCACCAGAGATTTGTAGAGTTGCAACATGACCTCTCTACTCTTGAACTCAGTCCCCCTGTTAATGAAGCCTAGCATCCCATAGGCCTTCCTAACTGCGCAATCAACCTGTGCAGCGACCTTGAGGGATGTATGGATTTGAACACCAAGGTCCCTCTGTTCATCCACACTCTTAAGTAATCGACCATTAACCCTGTACTCAGCCTTCTGGTTTGCCCTTCCAAAATGCATCACCTCACACTTATCTGGATTGAACTCCATCTGCTACTTTTCTGCCCAACTCTAAATCCTGTCTATATCCTCTTGTAACCCTCGACAAGCTACAGCTCCATCCACAACTCCTCCAATCTTCGTGTCATCCGCAAACTTACTCACCCATCCTTCCGCCTCTATATCCAGGTCATTTATAAAAATCACAAGTAGCAGGGGTCCCAGGACAGATCCTTGTGGCACTCCACTAGTCACCGACCTCCAGGCAGAATGATTTCCTTCCACTACTACCCTCTGTTTTCTTCCTGTAAGCCAATTTTTTTATCCAACAGCCAAGGTTCCATTGATCCCATGCCTCATGACTTTCTGGATGAGTCTCCCATGGGGGACCTTGTCAAATGCCTTGTTAAAATCCATGTAGTAGATCTTCTCTAAATTTAAATGACATAATATCATGTAGCTATTGAAGATGTGTGGGAGGAGTAGACTCCTTCCATTTAAGCAAGTCTTAAATTCAAAACAATCTTTTTATGACATCTGGGGACCTTTCCTAAATTAGTTTTCCAATTTATAAAGTTTAACAGTGCACAGACTTTTATGTATATTTCTATCTTCCCTTCTTAAGTGAATATGTTTTTTTTTCTAATTATCCATTATCATCCATCAGCTTTTTTCTTTGGTAGTTGGTAGGGGGTTGACTTTTTTTATATAAAAAATTTCTTTTATGATGTATGACCTATCTTTAATTTTTTGATTACAGAGTGGTATACCTTTATGTGATACGCTATAACATTTTGATCAATTTTATTACAATATATGAATGTACACAATTTATGTTGAGATGTATCTATGTGTTGCACTCTGTAAATCTTGTTTTTTTCTTCTGAATAAAAATATTATAAAAAGGAAAGAAAAAATCCATATAAACTGCATCCACTGCCCTACCCTCATCAATTTATTTTGTTATCTCTTCAAAAAACTCAATTAGGCTCGTCAGGCACGATCTTCCCTTCACAAAGCCATGTTGACTATCCTTGAGTAGACTGTACTTCTCCAAATGCTCGTAGATCCTGTCCTTAAGAATCCTTTCCAATAGTTTGCAGACCACAGATGTAAGACTCACCAGTCTATAGTTCCCTATTCTCCCTATTACCTTTTTTAAATGAGGGAACTACATTTGCCATTCTCCAGTCCTCTGGCACTTCCCCTGCAGCTAAAGAGGATTCAAGGATCATAGCTAATGCTCCAGCAATCTCTTCTCTCACTTCCCACAGCAGCTTGGGGTATATCATGTCCAGCCCTGGGGACTCATCAATCTTGATGTTTTTAAGCAGATCCAACATTTCTTCTTCCTTAATCTCCACATTGTCCAGCACACAGGCCTGTTCTATTTCAACCTCACCCTGATCAAGGTCCTTTACACTTGTGAATACTGAAGCAAAGTCTCCATTTAGGACCTCCCCAACCTCTTCTGCCTCCAGCCACATGCTGCCCTCTTAATCCTTTAGGGGCCCCACCTTCATTCTTGGCATCCTTCTGTTCTTCACATACATGTAGAACGCCTTGGGGTTCTCCTTAATCCTCCATGCCAAGGCCTTCTCATGCCCCCTTCGAGCTCTATAAGTCCTTTCTTAAGCTCCTTCCTGGCTACCCTATATTTCTCATGAGCTCCTCTTGCTTCCTGCTTCTTATATCTAACATAAGCTTCCTTTTTCCTCTTGACGAGTTGCATCACATGTTTCGTCAGCCACGGTTCCTTTTTCCCACCGTTTTTCCTTGCCTCACTGGGACAAACCTATCCTGAACCCAGCTCAAGTGGTCCCTAAACTTCCTCCACATTACTTCTGTGCTTTGAACATCTGTTTCCAATTTACTCTCGTTAGTTCCTGCCTCATCCCTTCATAGTTAGCCCTTCCCCAGTTAAGCACTTTCCCATTTGTCTGTTCTTATCCTTTTCCATAGCTATGCTGAAGCTAAGGGAGTTGTGGTTCATTACTCAGAACTAGATCCAGTATGGCCTCTCCTCTCGTCAGCCGGTCCACATACTGTGTCAGGAATCCTTCTTGAACACACCTGACAAATTCAACCCCATCTATCCCCCCTTGCACTCAGGAGGTGCCAGTCAATATGAGGGAAGTTGAAATCACCCGTAATTTCACCATTTGCTCCACCATTTCATCACAGCTAATTTATCATCTTTCTCAACTCTGTTCTCCTGTCTTCTCCTTGTAACCTTTGATGCTCTGGCTAATCAAGAACCCATCAAACTCTGCTTTATAAACACCCTATGACTTGGCCTCGACAGCTGCCTGTGGCAATGAATTCCACAGATTCACCACCCTTTGGCTAAAGAAATTCCTCATCTCTGTTCTATATGGATGTTCCTCTATCCAGAGGCTGTGTTCTCTGGTCCAAGACTCATCCACAATAGAAAATATCCTCTACTCATCCACTCTATTTAGGCCTTTCAACAGTTTGTGGTTGGGGTGACTCGGGTCTCCAATGATCCCTGGGGCCCTTTCTACACACCTGTCTTCGTAAGTGTCCTGAATAGTGGGAAGTTCACATTTACAGATGTGCTAGGCTGTCCGCACCACTCTCTGCAGAGTCCTGTGATTGAGGGGGGTACAGTTCCTATACCAGGCAGTGATGCAGCCAGTCAGGATGCTCTCAGTTGTGCCCCTGTAGAAAATTCTTAGGTGAGGTATACTGTCAGTGACCCAAATACCTGCTGGTCCTCAGCTGCCTCACAGCCCTCACCTCTCGAAAGTTACTCCAATGCTGAATTATTCCATCATATTAAACCAATACTAACCAGGTGCAACACCCCATCTTTTCCATCCATAGGCATTCACTGAAACAGAGCTTTCTTTTGAAGTCCTGCTAAGGCTTAAGCCATTTTCAAAGTTCCAAGTTAAAATAGAAATATTATCCAAATAAGTTGGGTCCTGTTGAAGGGCCTCAGCCAGAGGCATTGGTGCTTTATTCCCTCTGTAGACAATGAATGAGCTGCTGAGATCCTCCAGCATCTGAAGAATCTCTGGTGTTTATCGAGGTCCATGAATATTACAATATACTACCTCGAGATTAACTGGACTGGTCAAAGAACACTGAGGCTGTCTACAAGAAGGGTCAGAGCCGTCTCTATTACCCGAGGAGACTGAGGTCCTTTAACATCTGCCGGACGATGCTGAGGATGTTCTATGAGTCTGTGGTGGCCAGTGCTATCATGTTTACTGTTGTGTGCCGGGGCAGCAGGCTGAGGGTAGCAGACACCAACAGAATCAACAAACTCATTCGTAAGGCCAGTGATGTTGTGGGGGTGGAACTGGACTCTCTGATGGTGGTGTTTGAAAAGAGGATGCTGTCCGAGTTGCATGTCATCTTGGACATAGACTCCCATCCACTCCATAATGTACTGGTTAGGCACAGGAGTACATTCAACCAGAGACTCATTCCACCGAGATGTAACACTGAGCGTCATAGGAAGTCATTCCTGCCTGTGGCCAACAAACGTTACAACTCCTCCCTCGGAGTGTCAGACACGCTGAGCCGATAGGCTGGTCCTGGACTTATTTTTCAACTTGGCATGATTAACTTATTGTTATTTATTTATTTATGGTTTTATATTGCTATATTTCTTCACTATTCTTGGTTGATGCGGCTGTAATGAAACCCAATTTCCCTCGGGATCAATAAAGTATGTCTGTCTGTCTGTCTGATTCATTTTTTGTCAGCAATCATAGACAAAAAGAAATGCAATAGCATTTTATAAAAACTTGTAATAAACAAAGACTGGCAAACAGCCAATCAGCATAGGAAGACAAACTGAAAGTAAAAATGATACTGAGAACGTGAGTCCTTCAAGTGAGCCTGCAGGCTGTGGAATCAGAGAGGCCTGCTCCAGTTCAGGATCCTGGTGGTTCAACGTTCAAAGTAAATCTATTATCAAAGTGTATATATGTCACCATATACGACCCTAAAATTCATTTCCTTGTGGGCATTCACAGTAAATATAAAGAAACTCAATAGAATCAATGAAAAACTACTCACAACACAGATGGACAAGCAACCAGTGTGTAAAAGACAACTAAATGAGCAAATGCAAAAAGTAAAAAAAAACAAATAATAAATAAACAATAAATATTGAGAACATGAAATGAAGAGTCCTTGAAAGTGTGTCCATAGGTTGTGGGAACAGTTCAGTGCTCGAGTGAGCTAAGTTGTTCCCTTTAGTTCAAGAACCTGATGATGAGAGGATAATAACTATTCCTGAACCTGGTGGCACACACAACATGCTGGAGGAACGCAGTAGGCCGGTCAGCATCTATGGAAAAAAAAGTACTTCTGACCGAGACATCTCCTTTTTTCATAGATGCTGCCTGGCCTGCTGAATTCCTCCAGCATTTTGTGTGTGTTGCTCAGATTTCCAGCATCTGCAGATTTTCTCTTCTTTGTGATCCTGGTGGTGTGGGTCCTGAGGCTCCTGCACCTCCTTCCTAATGGTAGAAATGAGAAGAGAGCATGGCCTGGATGGTGGGGGTCCTCAATTTATGGATGCTGCGTTCCTGCTTCGTGTAGATGTTCTCAGTAGTGGAGAGCACTTTACCCGTGATGGACTGTATCCACCACTTTTATAAGCTTTTCCACTTAAGGTATTGGTATTTCCATACCAGGCAGAGTCAATATATTCTTCACTGCATATCTATAGAAGTTTGTCAAGGTTTCCTCTGACATGCCAAGTCTAAGCAAACCTCTAAGAAAGTAGAGTCAGTGCTGTGCTTTCTTCCTAATGGCACGTATGTGCTGGGCCCAGGACAGATCCTGGATTGACCTAAGAGCTTCTGCTTTGGACCTGTTCACTACTGTTCATATCACACTGTTCCTTAGAGTTATAGAACAGGAGCATAAGATCAGCTCCTAACCTTGTCCTCTCCAATAAGAGCACTGGATCCAATGCACATAACCTCTCCATTCTCCCAACCATTAACATTCTGGATGGGCCTTCAGGAATTACTGTGGAAATGCTAGGTTGAAACACACATCTTTTGCAACACATAAAATGCTGGAGGAACTCATCAGGTCAGGCAGCATCTATGGAGATGAATAAATAGTTGCTATTTTGAGTGAGACTCTTTATCAGGACTCTTGTTTCTTGGCCAAAGCAGCCTGTTTGAAATTCCACTGCCTGGGTGTGGATTACAGGACCTAATGGCTGCGGTTCATAATGCTGCATTTCCTGTCTGCCTGATTAGCCTGAAATTCCTCTCTTCATTAGGACAATAGGATTTTATTTTTGAGCTTTTAAATTGGCCAGTGAGTTTTTAATCATTGTAAAGCTGCAGGTTGCAAGACAGATTTCATGTGCCTGTACTGACGCTTCCCCAGTGACTTTTAGTCCAGAATATAGAGAGCACCAATTCCATGCAGAATTTAACCACATCCTTCCAAAGCAAGCATTGTCTTCAGATAATTGAAACAGTGATGGGGAATGCAGTAATTTGCATGTAAGTTGCAGGTCATCCTGGACAATGACTCCCATCCACTCTATAATGTACTGGTTAGGCACAGGAGTACATTCAGCCAGAGACTCATTCCACCGAGATGTAACACTGAGCGTTGTAGGAAGTCATTCCTGCCTGTGGCCATCAAACTTTACAACTCAGAATCAGACTTTAATCGCCAAGTACCTGTGCACATACAAGGAATTTACTTCTGGCAGATGTTGTCTCTCTGCTCATAACAATTTAACTCCTCCCTCGGAGTGTCAGACACCCTAAGCCAATAGGCTGGTCCTGGACTTATTTCCACTTGGCATAACTTACTTATTATTATTTAATTTGTTATGGTTTTATATTGCTATATTTCTTCACTATTCTTGGTTGGTGCGGCTGTAACGAAACCCAATTTCCCTTGGGATCAATAAATTATGTCTGTCTGTCTCAAAGTATATACATTTATACAGCCTTGAGATTTGCCTTCTTACAAGCGTAGGAGAACAAATAAACCCAAAAGGACCCATTAAAACAAAAATCTATCTAATGCCCAATGTTCAGACAGAGAGAAAGAGAAAATAATGTGCAAATAGCATTCAATACTGAAGTTCACAAAAGGTAGTTCACACTGTGATAAGGAGCCCAAAACTGCTCACAATACTCCAAGTGAGGCCTCACCAGTGCTTTATAAAGCCTCAACATTACATCCTTGCTTTTATATTTCAGACCTCTTGAAATGAATGTTAACATTTGCTTTCCTCGCCACAGACTTAACCTGCAAATTAACCTTTAGGGAACCCTTCACAAGGACTCAAAAATCCCTTTGCACTTCAGATTTTTGTATTCTTTCTCCAATTAGAAATAGTCAATCCTTTCATTCCTCTATCAAATTGCACAACCATACACTTCCTGACACTGTACTCCATCTGCCACTTCTTTGCCTATTCTCCTAATCTGTCTAAATCCTTCTGTAGCCCATTTCCTCAAACTTACCTGCCCCTCACCCTACCATCATATCATCTTCAAACTTTGCAACAAAGCCATCAATTCTATCAACCAGATCATTGAAATATAACGTAAAAAGGATCGGTTCCAGTCCAGACCCCTGTGGAACACCACTAGTCACTGGCAGCCGATCAGAAAAGGCCCCCTTTATTCCCACTCTTTGCCTCCTGCCAATCAGCCAATGCTTTACCCTTGCTAGAATCTTTCCTGTAATATTGTTTGATTAAGAATTCTTTGCTGTTTACTAAATGCATTGCAGATTATATGTAAAGGTACGTAAATGGCATACGTCATTATGCCATCATGTCATACATTTGCGACTCGCTTAAAGTAAAAATGAGGTTAGATTTTGAGCTCCCTTGTTTTATGTTTTGGAGTTATTTTAAAATGAACCCAAGATGACTACCTACCTGTTGAAGCGCAGTGAGGTGCTCGAGTTAAATGACAAAGTGCAGTGAGAAACAGTCCAATTAATAAAAAATCGCAGCACATTTTTTTTCTTTGGAGCTGCAGTACTCAGGGTTACAGTTTGGACAGCATGTAGCATAACAGTTGGCTTTGTGATATTACAGCAACAGTGATCAGTGCTTAATTCCACTGTTGCCTGTTATTCTCCCTGTGACCGTGTGGATTTCATCCGGGTTTCCTCCCACACTCCGAAGATGTACAGGTTAGGTTTAGTAAGTTGCGGGCATGTTAGTTTGGCACAGAAAACATGTATAAGATGATGGGAGGCATTGATCGTGTGGATAGTCAGAGGCTTTTTCTGAGGGCTGAAATGGCTAACATGAGAGGGCACAGGTTTAAGGTGCTAGGGAGTAGGTATAGGGGAGATGTCAAGGATAAGTTTTTACTCAGAGAGTGGTGAGTGTGTGGAATGGGCTGCCGGCAACGGTGGTGGAGGTGGATACAATAGGGTCTTTTAAGGGACTCCTGGACAGGTACATGGAGTTTAGAGAAGTAGAGGGCTATGTGTAACTCTAGGTAATTTCTAAAGTAAGTACATGTTCGGCACAGCATTGTGGGCCGAAGGGCCTGTATTGTGCTGTAGGTTTTCTATGTTTCTATATTCTAGATACTTATAGGCAGCCCCAGCACAACCTCAGACTTGTTGATAGAAACAACACATCTCACAGTATATTTTGATGTTTTGATGTACATATGACAAATAAAGCTAATGTTTATTACCTCTTGGCCTCGAGAGACCTGAGATCTGCTGACGTGGAATCTGGACACGCAACCTGCTGGGATCTGCGAGGACACACACAACCTGCTGGGATCTGTGAGGACACACACAACCTGCTGGGATCTGCGAGGACACACACAACCTGCTGGGATCTGCGAGGACACACACAACCTGCTGGGAACTGTGAGGACACACACAACCTGCTGGGATCTGCGAGGACACACACAACCTGCTGGGATCTGCGAGGACACACAAGCTGCTGGGATGTGCGTGGAGACACACAACCGGCTGGGATCTGCGAGGACACACACAAAATGCTGGGATTTGCGAGGACACACACAACCTGCTGGGATCTGCGAGGAGACACACAACCTGCTGGGATCTGCGAGGACACACACAACCTGCTGGGATCTACGAGACACACACAAAATGCTAGGATCTGTGAGGACACACACAACCTGCTGGGATCTGCGAGGAGACACACAACCTGCTGGGATCTACGAGGACACACACAACCTGCTGGGATCTACGAGGACACACACAAACTGCTGGGATCTGCGAGGACACACACAAAATGCTGGGATCTGCGAGGACACACACAACCTGCTGGGATCAGCGAGGAGACACACAACCTGCTGGGATCTATGAGGACACACACAAACTGCTGGGATCTGTGAGGACACACGCAACCTGCTGGGATCTGCGAGGACACACACAACCTGCTGGGATCTGTGAGGACACACACAACCTGCTGGGATCTGCGAGGACACACACAACCTGCTGGGATCTGCGAGGACACACACAACCTGCTGGGAACTGTGAGGACACACACAACCTGCTGGGATCTGCGAGGACACACACAACCTGCTGGGATCTGCGAGGACACACAAGCTGCTGGGATGTGCGTGGAGACACACAACCGGCTGGGATCTGCGAGGACACACACAAAATGCTGGGATTTGCGAGGACACACACAACCTGCTGGGATCTGCGAGGAGACACACAACCTGCTGGGATCTGCGAGGACACACACAACCTGCTGGGATCTACGAGACACACACAAAATGCTAGGATCTGTGAGGACACACACAACCTGCTGGGATCTGCGAGGAGACACACAACCTGCTGGGATCTACGAGGACACACACAACCTGCTGGGATCTACGAGGACACACACAAACTGCTGGGATCTGCGAGGACACACACAAAATGCTGGGATCTGCGAGGACACACACAACCTGCTGGGATCAGCGAGGAGACACACAACCTGCTGGGATCTATGAGGACACACACAACCTGCTGGGATCTGCGAGGACACACACAACCTGCTGGGATCTGCAAGGACACACACAACCTGCTGGGATCTATGAGGACACACACAACCTGCTGGGATCTGCGAGGACACACACAACCTGCTGGGATCTGCGAGGACACACACACAACCTGCTGGGATCTGCGAGGACACACACACAACCTGCTGGGATCTGCGAGGAGACGCACAACCTGCTGGGATCTGCGAGGAGACGCACAACCTGCTGGGATCTGCGAGGAGACGCACAACCTGCTGGGATCTGCGAGGACACGCACACAACCTGCTGGGATCTGTGAGGACACACACAACCTGCTGGGATCTGCGAGGACACGCACAACCTGCTGGGATCTGCGAGGACACACACAACCTGCTGGGATCTGCGAGGACACACACACAACCTGCTGGGATCTGCGAGGACACACACAACCTGCTGGGATCTGCGAGGACACACACAACCTGCTGGGATCTGAGAGGACACACACAACCTGCTGGGATCTGCGAGGACACACACAACCTGCTGGGATCTGCGTAGACACACACAACCTGCTGGGATCTGCGAGGACACACACAACCTGCTGGGATCTGTGAGGACACACACAAAATGCTGGGATCTGCGAGGACACACACAAACTGCTGGGATCTGCGAGGACACACACAACCTGCTGGGAACTGCGAGGACACACACAAACTGCTGGGATCTGCGAGGACACACACAACCTGCTGGGAACTGCGAGGACACACACAACCTGCTGGGATCTGTGAGGACACACACAACCTGCTGGGATCTGTGAGGACACACACAACCTGCTGGGATCTATGAGGACACACACAAAATGCTGGGATCTGCGAGGACACACACAAACTGCAGGGATCTGCGAGGACACACACAAAATGCTGGGATCTGCGAGGACACACACAAACTGCAGGGATCTGCGAGGACACACACAACCTGCTGGGATCTGCGAGGAGACACACAACCTGCTGGGATCTGCGAGGACACACACAACCTGCTGGGATCTGCGAGGACACACACAACCTGCTGGGATCTGCGAGGACACACACAACCTGCTGGGATCTGCAAGGAGAAAGACAACCTGCTGGGATCTGCGAGGACACACACAAAATGCTGGGATCTGCGAGGACACACACAACCTGCTGGGATCTGCGAGGACACACACAAAATGCAGGGATCTGCGAGGACACACACAACCTGCTGGGATCTGCGAGGACACACACAACCTGCTGGGATCTGCGAGGAGACGCACAACCTGCTGGGATCTGCGAGGACACACACAAAATGCTGGGATCTGCGAGGACACACACAACCTGCTGGGATCTGCGAGGACACACACAACCTGCTGGGATCTGCGAGGACACACACAACCTGCTGGGATCTGCGAGGACACACACAACCTGCTGGGATCTGCGAGGACACACACAACCTGCTGGGATCTGCGAGGACACACACAACCTGCTGGGATCTGCGAGGACACACACAAAATGCAGGGATCTGCGAGGACACACACAACCTGCTGGGATCTGCGAGGAGACGCACAACCTGCTGGGATCTGCGAGGACACACACAACCTGCTGGGATCTGCGAGGACACACACAACCTGCTGGGATCTGTGAGGAGACACACAACCTGCTGGGATCTGCGAGGACACACACAAAATGCTGGGATCTGCGAGGACACACACAACCTGCTGGGATCTGCGAGGACACACACAACCTGCTGGGATCTGTGAGGAGACAGACAACCTGCTGGGATCTGTGAGGACACACACAAAATGCTGGGATCTGTGAGGACACACACAACCTGCTGGGATCTGCGAGGACACACACAACCTGCTGGGATCTATGAGGACACACACAACCTGCTGGGATCTGCGAGGAGACAGACAACCTTCTGGGATCTATGAGGACACACACAACCTGCTGGGATCCGTGAGGACACACACAACCTGCTGGGATCTATGAGGACACACACAACCTGCTGGGATCTGTGAGGACACACACAACCTGCTGGGATCCGTGAGGACACACACAACCTGCTGGGATCTATGAGGACACACACAACCGGCTGGGATCTGCGAGGACACACACAACCTGCTGGGATCTGCGAGGACACACACAACCTGCTGGGAACTGCGAGGACACACACAAACTGCTGGGATCTGCGAGGACACACACAACCTGCTGGGAACTGCGAGGACACACACAACCTGCTGGGATCTGTGAGGACACACACAACCTGCTGGGATCTGTGAGGACACACACAACCTGCTGGGATCTATGAGGACACACACAAAATGCTGGGATCTGCGAGGACACACACAAACTGCAGGGATCTGCGAGGACACACACAAAATGCTGGGATCTGCGAGGACACACACAAACTGCAGGGATCTGCGAGGACACACACAACCTGCTGGGATCTGCGAGGAGACACACAACCTGCTGGGATCTGCGAGGACACACACAACCTGCTGGGATCTGCGAGGACACACACAACCTGCTGGGATCTGCGAGGACACACACAACCTGCTGGGATCTGCAAGGAGAAAGACAACCTGCTGGGATCTGCGAGGACACACACAAAATGCTGGGATCTGCGAGGACACACATAACCTGCTGGGATCTGCGAGGACACACACAAAATGCAGGGATCTGCGAGGACACACACAACCTGCTGGGATCTGCGAGGACACACACAACCTGCTGGGATCTGCGAGGAGACGCACAACCTGCTGGGATCTGCGAGGACACACACAAAATGCTGGGATCTGCGAGGACACACACAACCTGCTGGGATCTGCGAGGACACACACAACCTGCTGGGATCTGCGAGGACACACACAACCTGCTGGGATCTGCGAGGACACACACAACCTGCTGGGATCTGCGAGGACACACACAACCTGCTGGGATCTGCGAGGACACACACAACCTGCTGGGATCTGCGAGGACACACACAAAATGCAGGGATCTGCGAGGACACACACAACCTGCTGGGATCTGCGAGGAGACGCACAACCTGCTGGGATCTGCGAGGACACACACAACCTGCTGGGATCTGCGAGGACACACACAACCTGCTGGGATCTGTGAGGAGACACACAACCTGCTGGGATCTGCGAGGACACACACAAAATGCTGGGATCTGCGAGGACACACACAACCTGCTGGGATCTGCGAGGACACACACAACCTGCTGGGATCTGTGAGGAGACAGACAACCTGCTGGGATCTGTGAGGACACACACAAAATGCTGGGATCTGTGAGGACACACACAACCTGCTGGGATCTGCGAGGACACACACAACCTGCTGGGATCTATGAGGACACACACAACCTGCTGGGATCTGCGAGGAGACAGACAACCTGCTGGGATCTATGAGGACACACACAACCTGCTGGGATCCGTGAGGACACACACAACCTGCTGGGATCTATGAGGACACACACAACCTGCTGGGATCTGTGAGGACACACACAACCTGCTGGGATCCGTGAGGACACACACAACCTGCTGGGATCTATGAGGACACACACAACCGGCTGGGATCTGTGAGGACACACACAACCTGCTGGGATCTGCGAGGACACACACAACCTGCTGGGATCTATGAGGACACACACATCCTGCTGGGATCTATGAGGACACACACAAAATGCTGGGATCCGCGAGGAGAAAGACAACCTGCTGGGATCTGTGAGGACACACACAACCTGCTGGGATCTGCGAGGACACACACAACCTGCTGGGATCTGTGAGGACACACACAACCTGCTGGGATCTGCAAGGAGAAAGACAACCTGCTGGGATCTGCGAGGACACACACAAAATGCTGGGATCTGCGAGGACACACACAACCTGCTGGGATCTGCGAGGATACACACAAAATGCAGGGATCTGCGAGGAGACGCACAACCTGCTGGGATCTGCGAGGACACACACAAAATGCTGGGATCTGCGAGGACACACACAACCTGCTGGGATCTGCGAGGACACACACAACCTGCTGGGATCTGTGAGGAGACAGACAACCTGCTGGGATCTGCGAGGACACACACAAAATGCTGGGATCTGCGAGGACACACACAACCTGCTAGGATCTGCAAGGACACACACAACCTGCTGGGATCTGTGAGGAGACAGACAACCTGCTGGGATCTGCGAGGACACACACAAAATGCTGGGATCTGTGAGGACACACACAACCTGCTGGGATCTGCGAGGACACACACAACCTGCTGGGATCTATGAGGATACACACAACCTGCTGGGATCTGTGAGGAGACAGACAACCTGCTGGGATCTATGAGGACACACACAACCTGCTGGGATCCGTGAGGACACACACAACCTGCTGGGATCTATGAGGACACACACAACCTGCTGGGATCTGTGAGGACACACACAACCTGCTGGGATCTATGAGGACACACACAAAATGCTGGGATCTGCGAGGACACACACAAACTGCTGGGATCTGCGAGGACACACACAACCTGCTGGGATCTGCGAGGAGACACACAACCTGCTGGGATCTGCGAGGACACACACAACCTGCTGGGATCTGCGAGGACACACACAACCTGCTGGGATCTGCAAGGAGAAAGACAAACTGCTGGGATCTGCGAGGACACACACAACCTGCTGGGATCTGTGAGGACACACACAACCTGCTGGGATCTGCAAGGAGAAAGACAACCTGCTGGGATCTGCGAGGACACACACAAAATGCTGGGATCTGCGAGGACACACACAACCTGCTGGGATCTGCGAGGACACACACAAAATGCAGGGATCTGCGAGGACACACACAACCTGCTGGGATCTGCGAGGAGACGCACAACCTGCTGGGATCTGCGAGGACACACACAAAATGCTGGGATCTGCGAGGACACACACAACCTGCTGGGATCTGCGAGGACACACACAACCTGCTGGGATCTGTGAGGAGACAGACAACCTGCTGGGATCTGCGAGGACACACACAAAATGCTGGGATCTGCGAGGACACACACAACCTGCTGGGATCTGCGAGGACACACACAACCTGCTGGGATCTGTGAGGAGACAGACAACCTGCTGGGATCTGCGAGGACACACACAAAATGCTGGGATCTGTGAGGACACACACAACCTGCTGGGATCTGCGAGGACACACACAACCTGCTGGGATCTATGAGGACACACACATCCTGCTGGGATCTGCGAGGAGACAGACAACCTGCTGGGATCTATGAGGACACACACAACCTGCTGGGATCCGTGAGGACACACACAACCTGCTGGGATCTATGAGGACACACACAACCTGCTGGGATCTGTGAGGACACACACAACCTGCTGGGATCCGTGAGGACACACACAACCTGCTGGGATCTATGAGGACACACACAACCTGCTGGGATCTGTGAGGACACACACAACCTGCTGGGATCTGCGAGGACACACACAACCTGCTGGGATCTATGAGGACACACACATCCTGCTGGGATCTATGAGGACACACACAAAATGCTGGGATCCGCGAGGAGAAAGACAACCTGCTGGGATCTGTGAGGACACACACAACCTGCTGGGATCTGCGAGGACACACACAACCTGCTGGGA
Source organism: Hypanus sabinus (assembly GCF_030144855.1). Classification (NCBI taxonomy): domain Eukaryota; kingdom Metazoa; phylum Chordata; class Chondrichthyes; order Myliobatiformes; family Dasyatidae; genus Hypanus; species Hypanus sabinus. The sequence continues at coordinate 3,420,252 of NC_082713.1, forward strand.
TCTGTGAGGACACACACAACCTGCTGGGATCTGCAAGGAGAAAGACAACCTGCTGGGATCTGCGAGGACACACACAAAATGCTGGGATCTGCGAGGACACACACAACCTGCTGGGATCTGCGAGGACACACACAAAATGCAGGGATCTGCGAGGAGACGCACAACCTGCTGGGATCTGCGAGGACACACACAAAATGCTGGGATCTGCGAGGACACACACAACCTGCTGGGATCTGCGAGGACACACACAACCTGCTGGGATCTGTGAGGAGACAGACAACCTGCTGGGATCTGCGAGGACACACACAAAATGCTGGGATCTGCGAGGACACACACAACCTGCTGGGATCTGCAAGGACACACACAACCTGCTGGGATCTGTGAGGAGACAGACAACCTGCTGGGATCTGCGAGGACACACACAAAATGCTGGGATCTGTGAGGACACACACAACCTGCTGGGATCTGCGAGGACACACACAACCTGCTGGGATCTATGAGGATACACACAACCTGCTGGGATCTGCGAGGAGACAGACAACCTGCTGGGATCTATGAGGACACACACAACCTGCTGGGATCCGTGAGGACACACACAACCTGCTGGGATCTATAAGGACACACACAACCTGCTGGGATCTGTGAGGACACACACAACCTGCTGGGATCCGTGAGGACACACACAACCTGCTGGGATCTATGAGGACACACACAACCTGCTGGGATCTGTGAGGACACACACAACCTGCTGGGATCTGCGAGGACACACACAACCTGTTGGGATCTATGAGGACACACACAACCTGCTGGGATCTGTGAGGAGACAGACAACCTGCTGGGATCTGCGAGGACACACACAACCTGCTGGGATCTGCGAGGACACACACACAACCTGCTGGGATCTATGAGGACACACACAACCTGCTGGGATCTGTGAGGACACACACAACCTGCTGGGATCTGTGAGGACACACACAAACTGCTGGGATCTGCGAGGACACACACAACCTGCTGGGATCTGTGAGGACACACACAACCTGCTGGGATCTGTGAGGACACACACAACCTGCTGGGATCTATGAGGACACACACAAAATGCTGGGATCTGCGAGGACACACATAAACTGCTGGGATCTGCGAGGACACACACAACCTGCTGGGATCTGCGAGGAGACACACAACCTGCTGGGATCTGCGAGGACACACACAACCTGCTGGGATCTGCGAGGACACACACAACCTGCTGTGATCTGCAAGGAGAAAGACAAACTGCTGGGATCTGTGAGGACACACACAACCTGCTGGGATCTGCAAGGAGAAAGACAACCTGCTGGGATCTGCGAGGACACACACAACCTGCTGGGATCTGCGAGGACACACACAAAATGCAGGGATCTGCGAGGACACACACAACCTGCTGGGATCTGCGAGGAGACGCACAACCTGCTGGGATCTGCGAGGACACACACAAAATGCTGGGATCTGCGAGGACACACACAACCTGCTGGGATCTGCGAGGACACACACAACCTGCTGGGATCTGTGAGGAGACAGACAACCTGCTGGGATCTGCGAGGACACACACAAAATGCTGGGATCTGCGAGGACACACACAACCTGCTGGGATCTGCGAGGACACACACAACCTGCTGGGATCTGTGAGGAGACAGACAACCTGCTGGGATCTGCGAGGACACACACAAAATGCTGGGATCTGTGAGGACACACACAACCTGCTGGGATCTGCGAGGACACACACAACCTGCTGGGATCTATGAGGACACACACAACCTGCTGGGATCTGCGAGGAGACAGACAACCTGCTGGGATCTATGAGGACACACACAACCTGCTGGGATCCGTGAGGACACACACAACCTGCTGGGATCTATGAGGACACACACAACCTGCTGGGATCTGTGAGGACACACACAACCTGCTGGGATCCGTGAGGACACACACAACCTGCTGGGATCTGCGAGGAGACGCACAACCTGCTGGGATCTGCGAGGACACACACAACCTGCTGGGATCTGCGAGGACACACACAACCTGCTGGGATCTGTGAGGAGACAGACAACCTGCTGGGATCTGCGAGGACACACACAAAATGCTGGGATCTGCGAGGACACACACAACCTGCTGGGATCTGCGAGGACACACACAACCTGCTGGGATCTGTGAGGAGACAGACAACCTGCTGGGATCTGTGAGGACACACACAAAATGCTGGGATCTGTGAGGACACACACAACCTGCTGGGATCTGCGAGGACACACACAACCTGCTGGGATCTATGAGGACACACACAACCTGCTGGGATCTGCGAGGAGACAGACAACCTGCTGGGATCTATGAGGACACACACAACCTGCTGGGATCCGTGAGGACACACACAACCTGCTGGGATCTATGAGGACACACACAACCTGCTGGGATCTGTGAGGACACACACAACCTGCTGGGATCCGTGAGGACACACACAACCTGCTGGGATCTATGAGGACACACACAACCGGCTGGGATCTGTGAGGACACACACAACCTGCTGGGATCTGCGAGGACACACACAACCTGCTGGGATCTATGAGGACACACACATCCTGCTGGGATCTATGAGGACACACACAAAATGCTGGGATCCGCGAGGAGAAAGACAACCTGCTGGGATCTGTGAGGACACACACAACCTGCTGGAATCTGCGAGGACACACACAACCTGCTGGGATCTGTGAGGACACACACAACCTGCTGGGATCTGCAAGGAGAAAGACAACCTGCTGGGATCTGCGAGGACACACACAAAATGCTGGGATCTGCGAGGACACACACAACCTGCTGGGATCTGCGAGGACACACACAAAATGCAGGGATCTGCGAGGAGACGCACCACCTGCTGGGATCTGCGAGGACACACACAAAATGCTGGGATCTGCGAGGACACACACAACCTGCTGGGATCTGCGAGGACACACACAACCTGCTGGGATCTGTGAGGAGACAGACAACCTGCTGGGATCTGCGAGGACACACACAAAATGCTGGGATCTGCGAGGACACACACAACCTGCTAGGATCTGCAAGGACACACACAACCTGCTGGGATCTGTGAGGAGACAGACAACCTGCTGGGATCTGCGAGGACACACACAAAATGCTGGGATCTGTGAGGACACACACAACCTGCTGGGATCTGCGAGGACACACACAACCTGCTGGGATCTATGAGGATACACACAACCTGCTGGGATCTGTGAGGAGACAGACAACCTGCTGGGATCTATGAGGACACACACAACCTGCTGGGATCCGTGAGGACACACACAACCTGCTGGGATCTATGAGGACACACACAACCTGCTGGGATCTGTGAGGACACACACAACCTGCTGGGATCTATGAGGACACACACAAAATGCTGGGATCTGCGAGGACACACACAAACTGCTGGGATCTGCGAGGACACACACAACCTGCTGGGATCTGCGAGGAGACACACAACCTGCTGGGATCTGCGAGGACACACACAACCTGCTGGGATCTGCGAGGACACACACAACCTGCTGGGATCTGCAAGGAGAAAGACAAACTGCTGGGATCTGCGAGGACACACACAACCTGCTGGGATCTGTGAGGACACACACAACCTGCTGGGATCTGCAAGGAGAAAGACAACCTGCTGGGATCTGCGAGGACACACACAAAATGCTGGGATCTGCGAGGACACACACAACCTGCTGGGATCTGCGAGGACACACACAAAATGCAGGGATCTGCGAGGACACACACAACCTGCTGGGATCTGCGAGGAGACGCACAACCTGCTGGGATCTGCGAGGACACACACAAAATGCTGGGATCTGCGAGGACACACACAACCTGCTGGGATCTGCGAGGACACACACAACCTGCTGGGATCTGTGAGGAGACAGACAACCTGCTGGGATCTGCGAGGACACACACAAAATGCTGGGATCTGCGAGGACACACACAACCTGCTGGGATCTGCGAGGACACACACAACCTGCTGGGATCTGTGAGGAGACAGACAACCTGCTGGGATCTGCGAGGACACACACAAAATGCTGGGATCTGTGAGGACACACACAACCTGCTGGGATCTGCGAGGACACACACAACCTGCTGGGATCTATGAGGACACACACATCCTGCTGGGATCTGCGAGGAGACAGACAACCTGCTGGGATCTATGAGGACACACACAACCTGCTGGGATCCGTGAGGACACACACAACCTGCTGGGATCTATGAGGACACACACAACCTGCTGGGATCTGTGAGGACACACACAACCTGCTGGGATCCGTGAGGACACACACAACCTGCTGGGATCTATGAGGACACACACAACCTGCTGGGATCTGTGAGGACACACACAACCTGCTGGGATCTGCGAGGACACACACAACCTGCTGGGATCTATGAGGACACACACATCCTGCTGGGATCTATGAGGACACACACAAAATGCTGGGATCCGCGAGGAGAAAGACAACCTGCTGGGATCTGTGAGGACACACACAACCTGCTGGGATCTGCGAGGACACACACAACCTGCTGGGATCTGTGAGGACACACACAACCTGCTGGGATCTGCAAGGAGAAAGACAACCTGCTGGGATCTGCGAGGACACACACAAAATGCTGGGATCTGCGAGGACACACACAACCTGCTGGGATCTGCGAGGACACACACAAAATGCAGGGATCTGCGAGGAGACGCACAACCTGCTGGGATCTGCGAGGACACACACAAAATGCTGGGATCTGCGAGGACACACACAACCTGCTGGGATCTGCGAGGACACACACAACCTGCTGGGATCTGTGAGGAGACAGACAACCTGCTGGGATCTGCGAGGACACACACAAAATGCTGGGATCTGCGAGGACACACACAACCTGCTGGGATCTGCAAGGACACACACAACCTGCTGGGATCTGTGAGGAGACAGACAACCTGCTGGGATCTGCGAGGACACACACAAAATGCTGGGATCTGTGAGGACACACACAACCTGCTGGGATCTGCGAGGACACACACAACCTGCTGGGATCTATGAGGATACACACAACCTGCTGGGATCTGCGAGGAGACAGACAACCTGCTGGGATCTATGAGGACACACACAACCTGCTGGGATCCGTGAGGACACACACAACCTGCTGGGATCTATAAGGACACACACAACCTGCTGGGATCTGTGAGGACACACACAACCTGCTGGGATCCGTGAGGACACACACAACCTGCTGGGATCTATGAGGACACACACAACCTGCTGGGATCTGTGAGGACACACACAACCTGCTGGGATCTGCGAGGACACACACAACCTGTTGGGATCTATGAGGACACACACAACCTGCTGGGATCTGTGAGGAGACAGACAACCTGCTGGGATCTGCGAGGACACACACAACCTGCTGGGATCTGCGAGGACACACACACAACCTGCTGGGATCTATGAGGACACACACAACCTGCTGGGATCTGTGAGGACACACACAACCTGCTGGGATCTGGGAGGACACACACAAACTGCTGGGATCTGCGAGGACACACACAACCTGCTGGGATCTGTGAGGACACACACAACCTGCTGGGATCTGTGAAGACACACACAACCTGCTGGGATCTATGAGGACACACACAAAATGCTGGGATCTGCGAGGACACACATAAACTGCTGGGATCTGCGAGGACACACACAACCTGCTGGGATCTGCGAGGAGACACACAACCTGCTGGGATCTGCGAGGACACACACAACCTGCTGGGATCTGCGAGGACACACACAACCTGCTGTGATCTGCAAGGAGAAAGACAAACTGCTGGGATCTGTGAGGACACACACAACCTGCTGGGATCTGCAAGGAGAAAGACAACCTGCTGGGATCTGCGAGGACACACACAACCTGCTGGGATCTGCGAGGACACACACAAAATGCAGGGATCTGCGAGGACACACACAACCTGCTGGGATCTGCGAGGAGACGCACAACCTGCTGGGATCTGCGAGGACACACACAAAATGCTGGGATCTGCGAGGACACACACAACCTGCTGGGATCTGCGAGGACACACACAACCTGCTGGGATCTGTGAGGAGACAGACAACCTGCTGGGATCTGCGAGGACACACACAAAATGCTGGGATCTGCGAGGACACACACAACCTGCTGGGATCTGCGAGGACACACACAACCTGCTGGGATCTGTGAGGAGACAGACAACCTGCTGGGATCTGCGAGGACACACACAAAATGCTGGGATCTGTGAGGACACACACAACCTGCTGGGATCTGCGAGGACACACACAACCTGCTGGGATCTATGAGGACACACACAACCTGCTGGGATCTGCGAGGAGACAGACAACCTGCTGGGATCTATGAGGACACACACAACCTGCTGGGATCCGTGAGGACACACACAACCTGCTGGGATCTATGAGGACACACACAACCTGCTGGGATCTGTGAGGACACACACAACCTGCTGGGATCCGTGAGGACACACACAACCTGCTGGGATCTATGAGGACACACACAACCTGCTGGGATCTGTGAGGACACACACAACCTGCTGGGATCTGCGAGGACACACACAACCTGCTGGGATCTATGAGGACACACACATCCTGCTGGGATCTATGAGGACACACACAAAATGCTGGGATCCGCGAGGAGAAAGACAACCTGCTGGGATCTGTGAGGACACACACAACCTGCTGGGATCTGCGAGGACACACACAACCTGCTGGGATCTGTGAGGACACACACAACCTGCTGGGATCTGCAAGGAGAAAGACAACCTGCTGGGATCTGCGTGGACACACACAAAATGCTGGGATCTGCGAGGACACACACAACCTGCTGGGATCTGCGAGGACACACACAACCTGCTGGGATCTGCGAGGACACACACAAAATGCAGGGATCTGCGAGGAGACGCACAACCTGCTGGGATCTGCGAGGACACACACAAAATGCTGGGATCTGCGAGGACACACACAACCTGCTGGGATCTGCGAGGACTCACACAACCTGCTGGGATCTGTGAGGAGACAGACAACCTGCTGGGATCTGCGAGGACACACACAAAATGCTGGGATCTGCGAGGACACACACAACCTGCTGGGATCTGCAAGGACACACACAACCTGCTGGGATCTGTGAGGAGACAGACAACCTGCTGGGATCTGCGAGGACACACACAAAATGCTGGGATCTGTGAGGACACACACAACCTGCTGGGATCTGCGAGGACACACACAACCTGCTGGGATCTATGAGGATACACACAACCTGCTGGGATCTGCGAGGAGACAGACAACCTGCTGGGATCTATGAGGACACACACAACCTGCTGGGATCCGTGAGGACACACACAACCTGCTGGGATCTATGAGGACACACACAACCTGCTGGGATCTGTGAGGACACACACAACCTGCTGGGATCCGTGAGGACACACACAACCTGCTGGGATCTATGAGGACACACACAACCTGCTGGGATCTGTGAGGACACACACAACCTGCTGGGATCTATGAGGACACACACAACCTGCTGGGATCTATGAGGACACACACAAAATGCTGGGATCTGCGAGGACACACACAAACTGCTGGGATCTGTGTGGACACACACAACCTGCTGGGATCTGCGAGGACACACACAACCTGCTGGGATCTGCGAGGACATACACAACCTGCTGGGATCTGCGAGGACACACACAACCTGCTGGGATCTGCGAGGACACACACAACCTGCTGGGATCTATGAGGACACACACAACCTGCTGGGATCTGTGAGGACACACACAACCTGCTGGGATCCGTGAGGACACACACAACCTGCTGGGATCTATGAGGACACACACAACCTGCTGGGATCTGTGAGGACACACACAACCTGCTGGGATCTATGAGGACACACACAACCTGCTGGGATCTATGAGGACACACACAAAATGCTGGGATCTGCGAGGACACACACAAACTGCTGGGATCTGTGAGGACACACACAACCTGCTGGGATCTGCGAGGACACACACAACCTGCTGGGATCTGCGAGGACATACACAACCTGCTGGGATCTGCGAGGACACACACAACCTGCTGGGATCTGCGAGGACACACACAACCTGCTGGGATCTATGAGGACATACACAACCTGCTGGGATCTATGAGGACACACACAAAATGCTGGGATCCGCGAGGAGAAAGACAACCTGCTGGGATCTGTGAGGACACACACAACCTGCTGGGATCTGCGAGGACACACACAAAATGCTGGGATCTGCGAGGACACACACAAAATGCTGGGATCTGCGAGGACACACACAACCTGCTGGGATCTGTGAGGAGACAGACAACCTGCTGGGATCTGCGAGGACACACACAAAATGCTGGGATCTGTGAGGACACACACAACCTGCTGGTATCTGCGAGGACACACACAACCTGCTGGGATCTGCGAGGACACACACAACCTGCTGGGATCTGCGAGGACACACACAAAATGCTGGGATCTGTGAGGACACACACAACCTGCTGGGATCTGCGAGGACACACACAACCTGCTGGGATCTGCGAGGACACACACAACCTGCTGGGATCTGTGAGGAGACAGACAACCTGCTGGGATCTGCGAGGACACACACAAAATGCTGGGATCTGTGAGGACACACACAACCTGCTGGTATCTGCGAGGACACACACAACCTGCTGGGATCTGCGAGGACACACACAACCTGCTGGGATCTGCGAGGACACACACATAATGCTGGGATCTGTGAGGACACACACAACCTGCTGGGATCTGCGAGGACACACACAACCTGCTGGGATCTATGAGGACACACACAACCTGCTGGGATCTGTGAGGACACACACAACCTGCTGGGATCCGTGAGGACACACACAACCTGCTGGGATCTATGAGGACACACACAACCTGCTGGGATCTGTGAGGACACACACAACCTGCTGGGATCTGCGAGGACACACACAACCTGCTGGGATCTATGAGGACACACACATCCTGCTGGGATCTATGAGGACACACACAAAATGCTGGGATCCGCGAGGAGAAAGACAACCTGCTGGGATCTGTGAGGACACACACAACCTGCTGGGATCTGCGAGGACACACACAACCTGCTGGGATCTGTGAGGACACACACAACCTGCTGGGATCTGCAAGGAGAAAGACAACCTGCTGGGATCTGCGTGGACACACACAAAATGCTGGGATCTGCGAGGACACACACAACCTGCTGGGATCTGCGAGGACACACACAACCTGCTGGGATCTGCGAGGACACACACAAAATGCAGGGATCTGCGAGGAGACGCACAACCTGCTGGGATCTGCGAGGACACACACAAAATGCTGGGATCTGCGAGGACACACACAACCTGCTGGGATCTGCGAGGACTCACACAACCTGCTGGGATCTGTGAGGAGACAGACAACCTGCTGGGATCTGCGAGGACACACACAAAATGCTGGGATCTGCGAGGACACACACAACCTGCTGGGATCTGCAAGGACACACACAACCTGCTGGGATCTGTGAGGAGACAGACAACCTGCTGGGATCTGCGAGGACACACACAAAATGCTGGGATCTGTGAGGACACACACAACCTGCTGGGATCTGCGAGGACACACACAACCTGCTGGGATCTATGAGGATACACACAACCTGCTGGGATCTGCGAGGAGACAGACAACCTGCTGGGATCTATGAGGACACACACAACCTGCTGGGATCCGTGAGGACACACACAACCTGCTGGGATCTATGAGGACACACACAACCTGCTGGGATCTGTGAGGACACACACAACCTGCTGGGATCCGTGAGGACACACACAATCTGCTGGGATCTATGAGGACACACACAACCTGCTGGGATCTGTGAGGACACACACAACCTGCTGGGATCTATGAGGACACACACAACCTGCTGGGATCTATGAGGACACACACAAAATGCTGGGATCTGCGAGGACACACACAAACTGCTGGGATCTGTGAGGACACACACAACCTGCTGGGATCTGCGAGGACACACACAACCTGCTGGGATCTGCGAGGACATACACAACCTGCTGGGATCTGCGAGGACACACACAACCTGCTGGGATCTGCGAGGACACACACAACCTGCTGGGATCTATGAGGACACACACAACCTGCTGGGATCTGTGAGGACACACACAACCTGCTGGGATCCGTGAGGACACACACAACCTGCTGGGATCTATGAGGACACACACAACCTGCTGGGATCTGTGAGGACACACACAACCTGCTGGGATCTATGAGGACACACACAACCTGCTGGGATCTATGAGGACACACACAAAATGCTGGGATCTGCGAGGACACACACAAACTGCTGGGATCTGTGAGGACACACACAACCTGCTGGGATCTGCGAGGACACACACAACCTGCTGGGATCTGCGAGGACATACACAACCTGCTGGGATCTGCGAGGACACACACAACCTGCTGGGATCTGCGAGGACACACACAACCTGCTGGGATCTATGAGGACATACACAACCTGCTGGGATCTATGAGGACACACACAAAATGCTGGGATCCGCGAGGAGAAAGACAACCTGCTGGGATCTGTGAGGACACACACAACCTGCTGGGATCTGCGAGGACACACACAAAATGCTGGGATCTGCGAGGACACACACAAAATGCTGGGATCTGCGAGGACACACACAACCTGCTGGGATCTGTGAGGAGACAGACAACCTGCTGGGATCTGCGAGGACACACACAAAATGCTGGGATCTGTGAGGACACACACAACCTGCTGGTATCTGCGAGGACACACACAACCTGCTGGGATCTGCGAGGACACACACAACCTGCTGGGATCTGCGAGGACACACACAAAATGCTGGGATCTGTGAGGACACACACAACCTGCTGGGATCTGCGAGGACACACACAACCTGTTGGGATCTGCGAGGACACACACAACCTGCTGGGATCTGTGAGGAGACAGACAACCTGCTGGGATCTGCGAGGACACACACAAAATGCTGGGATCTGTGAGGACACACACAACCTGCTGGTATCTGCGAGGACACACACAACCTGCTGGGATCTGCGAGGACACACACAACCTGCTGGGATCTGCGAGGACACACACATAATGCTGGGATCTGTGAGGACACACACAACCTGCTGGGATCTGCGAGGACACACACAACCTGCTGGGATCTGCGAGGACACACACAAAATGCTGGGATCTGTGAGGACACACACAACCTGCTGGGATCTGCGAGGACACACACAACCTGCTGGGATCTGCGAGGACACACACAACCTGCTGGGATCTGCGAGGACACACACAAAATGCTGGGATCTGCGAGGACACACACAACCTGCTGGGATCTGCGAGGAGACGCACAACCTGCTGGGATCTGCGAGGACACACACAACCTGCTGGGATCTGTGAGGAGACAGACAACCTGCTGGGATCTGCGAGGACACACACAAAATGCTGGGATCTGTGAGGACACACACAACCTGCTGGTATCTGCGAGGACACACACAACCTGCTGGGATCTGCGAGGACACACACAACCTGCTGGGATCTGCGAGGACACACACAAAATGCTGGGATCTGTGAGGACACACACAACCTGCTGGGATCTGCGAGGACACACACAACCTGCTGGGATCTGCGAGGACACACACAAAATGCTGGGATCTGCGAGGACACACACAACCTGCTGGGATCTGCGAGGACACACACAACCTGCTGGGAACTGCGAGGACACACACAAAATGCTGGGATCTGCGAGGACACACACAACCTGCTGGGATCTGCGAGGAGACGCACAACCTGCTGGGATCTGCGAGGACACACACAACCTGCTGGGATCTGCGAGGAGACGCACAACCTGCTGGGATCTGTGAGGACACACACAACCTGCTGGGATCTGCGAGGACACACACAACCTGCTGGGATCTGCGAGGACACACACACAACCTGCTGGGATCTGCGAGGACACACGCAACCTGCTGGGATCTGTGAGGACACACACAACCTGCTGGGATCTGCAAGGAGAAAGACAACCTGCTGGGATCTGCGAGGACACACACAACCTGCTGGGATCTGTGAGGACACACACAACCTGCTGGGATCCGTGAGGACACACACAACCTGCTGGGATCTATGAGGACACACACAACCTGCTGGGATCTGTGAGGACACACACAACCTGCTGGGATCTGCCAGGACACACACACAACCTGCTGGGATCTGCGAGGACACACGCAACCTGCTGGGATCTGTGAGGACACACACAACCTGCTGGGATCTGCAAGGAGAAAGACAACCTGCTGGGATCTGCGAGGACACACACAACCTGCTGGGATCTGTGAGGACACACACAACCTGCTGGGATCTGCAAGGACACACACAAAATGCAGGGATCTGCGAGGACACACACAACCTGCTGGGATCTATGAGAACACACACAACCTGCTGGGATCTGCAAGGAGAAAGACAACCTGCTGGGATCTGTGAGGAGACAGACAACCTGCTGGGATCTGCGAGGACACACACAACCTGCTGGGATCTGCGAGGAGACGCACAACCTGCTGGGATCTGCGAGGACACACACAAAATGCTGGGATCTGCGAGGACACACACAACCTGCTGGGATCTGCGAGGACACACACAACCTGCTGGGATCTGTGAGGAGACAGACAACCTGCTGGGATCTGCGAGGACACACACAAAATGCTGGGATCTGCGAGGACACACACAACCTGCTGGGATCTGCAAGGACACACACAACCTGCTGGGATCTGTGAGGAGACAGACAACCTGCTGGGATCTGCGAGGACACACACAAAATGCTGGGATCTGTGAGGACACACACAACCTGCTGGGATCTGCGAGGATACACACAACCTGCTGGGATCTATGAGGATACACCCAACCTGCTGGGATCTGCGAGGAGACAGACAACCTGCTGGGATCTATGAGGACACACACAACCTGCTGGGATCCGTGAGGACACACACAACCTGCTGGGATCAATGAGGACACACACAACCTGCTGGGATCTGTGAGGACACACACAACCTGCTGGGATCCGTGAGGACACACACAACCTGCTGGGATCTATGAGGACACACACAACCTGCTGGGATCTGTGAGGACACACACAACCTGCTGGGATCTGCGAGGACACACACAACCTGCTGGGATCTATGAGGACACACACAACCTGCTGGGATCTATGAGTACACACACAAAATGCTGGGATCTGCGAGGACACACACAAACTGCTGGGATCTGTGAGGACACACACAACCTGCTGGGATCTGCGAGGACACACCACAACCTGCTGGGATCTATGAGGACATACACAACCTGCTGGGATCTGCGAGGACACACACAACCTGCTGGGATCTGCGAGGACACACACAACCTGCTGGGATCTATGAGGACATACACAACCTGCTGGGATCTATGAGGACACACACAAAATGCTGGGATCCGCGAGGAGAAAGACAACCTGCTGGGATCTGTGAGGACACACACAACCTGCTGGGATCTGCGAGGACACACTCAACCTGCTGGGATCTATGAGGACACACACAACCTGCTGGGATCTGTGAGGACACACACAACCTGCTGGGATCTGCGAGGACACACACAAAATGCTGGGATCTGCGAGGACACACACAAAATGCTGGGATCTGCGAGGACACACACAACCTGCTGGGATCTGTGAGGAGACAGACAACCTGCTGGGATCTGCGAGGACACACACAAAATGCTCGGATCTGTGAGGACACACACAACCTGCTGGTATCTGCGAGGACACACACAACCTGCTGGGATCTGCGAGGACACACACAACCTGCTGGGATCTGCGAGGACACACACAAAATGCTGGGATCTGTGAGGACACACACAACCTGCTGGGATCTGCAAGGACACACACAACCTGCTGGGATCTGCGAGGACACACACAAAATGCTGGGATCTGTGAGGACACACACAACCTGCTGGGATCTGCGAGGACACACACAACCTGCTGGGATCTGCGAGGACACACACAAAATGCTGGGATCTGCGAGGACACACACAACCTGCTGGGATCTGCGAGGACACACACAACCTGCTGGGATCTGCGAGGACACACACACAACCTGCTGGGATCTACGAGGACACACACAACCTGCTGGGAACTGCGAGGACACACACAACCTGCTGGGATCTGCAACGGCACACGCAACCTGCTGGGATCTGCGAGGACACACACAACCTGCTGGGATCTGTGAGGAGACAGACAACCTGCTGGGATCTGCGAGGAGACACACAACCTGCTGGGATCTATGAGAACACACACAACCTGCTGGGATCTGCGAGGAGACACACAACCTGCTGGGATCTATGAGAACACACACAACCTGCTGGGATCTATGAGGAGACACACAACCTGCTGGGATCTATGAGGACACACACAACCTGCTGGGATCTATGAGAACACACACAACCTGCTGGGATCTGCGAGGAGACACACAACCTGCTGGGATCTATGAGAACACACACAACCTGCTGGGATCTATGAGGAGACACACAACCTGCTGGGATCTGTGAGGAGACACACAACCTGCTGGTATCTGCGAGGACACACACAACCTGCTGGGATCTGCGAGGACACACACAACCTGCTGGAATCTGCGAGGACACACACAAAATGCTGGGATCTGTGAGGACACACACAACCTGCTGGGATCTGCGAGGACACACACAACCTGCTGGGATCTGCGAGGACACACACAAAATGCTGGGATCTGCGAGGACACACACAACCTGCTGGGATCTGCGAGGACACACACAACCTGCTGGGATCTGCGAGGACACACACAAAATGCTGAGATCTGCGAGGACACACACAACCTGCTGGGATCTGCGAGGAGACGCACAACCTGCTGGGATCTGCGAGGAGACGCACAACCTGCTGGGATCTGTGAGGACACACACAACCTGCTGGGATCTGCGAGGACACACACAACCTGCTGGGATCTGCGAGGACACACACACAACCTGCTGGGATCTGCGAGGACACACGCAACCTGCTGGGATCTGTGAGGACACACACAACCTGCTGGGATCTGCAAGGAGAAAGACAACCTGCTGGGATCTGCGAGGACACACACAACCTGCTGGGATCTGTGAGGAGACAGACAACCTGCTGGGATCTGCGAGGAGACAGACAACCTGCTGGGATCTATGAGGACACACACAACCTGCTGGGATCCGTGAGGACACACACAACCTGCTGGGATCTGCGAGGACACACACAACCTGCTGGGATCTATGAGGACACACACATCCTGCTGGGATCTATGAGGACACACACAAAATGCTGGGATCCGCGAGGAGAAAGACAACCTGCTGGGATCTGTGAGGACACACACAACCTGCTGGGATCTGCGAGGACACACACAACCTGCTGGGATCTGTGAGGACACACACAACCTGCTGGGATCTGCAAGGAGAAAGACAACCTGCTGGGATCTGCGTGGACACACACAAAATGCTGGGATCTGCGAGGACACACACAACCTGCTGGGATCTGCGAGGACACACACAACCTGCTGGGATCTGCGAGGACACACACAAAATGCAGGGATCTGCGAGGAGACGCACAACCTGCTGGGATCTGCGAGGACACACACAAAATGCTGGGATCTGCGAGGACACACACAACCTGCTGGGATCTGCGAGGACTCACACAACCTGCTGGGATCTGTGAGGAGACAGACAACCTGCTGGGATCTGCGAGGACACACACAAAATGCTGGGATCTGCGAGGACACACACAACCTGCTGGGATCTGCAAGGACACACACAACCTGCTGGGATCTGTGAGGAGACAGACAACCTGCTGGGATCTGCGAGGACACACACAAAATGCTGGGATCTGTGAGGACACACACAACCTGCTGGGATCTGCGAGGACACACACAACCTGCTGGGATCTATGAGGATACACACAACCTGCTGGGATCTGCGAGGAGACAGACAACCTGCTGGGATCTATGAGGACACACACAACCTGCTGGGATCCGTGAGGACACACACAACCTGCTGGGATCTATGAGGACACACACAACCTGCTGGGATCTGTGAGGACACACACAACCTGCTGGGATCCGTGAGGACACACACAATCTGCTGGGATCTATGAGGACACACACAACCTGCTGGGATCTGTGAGGACACACACAACCTGCTGGGATCTATGAGGACACACACAACCTGCTGGGATCTATGAGGACACACACAAAATGCTGGGATCTGCGAGGACACACACAAACTGCTGGGATCTGTGAGGACACACACAACCTGCTGGGATCTGCGAGGACACACACAACCTGCTGGGATCTGCGAGGACATACACAACCTGCTGGGATCTGCGAGGACACACACAACCTGCTGGGATCTGCGAGGACACACACAACCTGCTGGGATCTATGAGGACACACACAACCTGCTGGGATCTGTGAGGACACACACAACCTGCTGGGATCCGTGAGGACACACACAACCTGCTGGGATCTATGAGGACACACACAACCTGCTGGGATCTGTGAGGACACACACAACCTGCTGGGATCTATGAGGACACACACAACCTGCTGGGATCTATGAGGACACACACAAAATGCTGGGATCTGCGAGGACACACACAAACTGCTGGGATCTGTGAGGACACACACAACCTGCTGGGATCTGCGAGGACACACACAACCTGCTGGGATCTGCGAGGACATACACAACCTGCTGGGATCTGCGAGGACACACACAACCTGCTGGGATCTGCGAGGACACACACAACCTGCTGGGATCTATGAGGACATACACAACCTGCTGGGATCTATGAGGACACACACAAAATGCTGGGATCCGCGAGGAGAAAGACAACCTGCTGGGATCTGTGAGGACACACACAACCTGCTGGGATCTGCGAGGACACACACAAAATGCTGGGATCTGCGAGGACACACACAAAATGCTGGGATCTGCGAGGACACACACAACCTGCTGGGATCTGTGAGGAGACAGACAACCTGCTGGGATCTGCGAGGACACACACAAAATGCTGGGATCTGTGAGGACACACACAACCTGCTGGTATCTGCGAGGACACACACAACCTGCTGGGATCTGCGAGGACACACACAACCTGCTGGGATCTGCGAGGACACACACAAAATGCTGGGATCTGTGAGGACACACACAACCTGCTGGGATCTGCGAGGACACACACAACCTGCTGGGATCTGCGAGGACACACACAACCTGCTGGGATCTGTGAGGAGACAGACAACCTGCTGGGATCTGCGAGGACACACACAAAATGCTGGGATCTGTGAGGACACACACAACCTGCTGGTATCTGCGAGGACACACACAACCTGCTGGGATCTGCGAGGACACACACAACCTGCTGGGATCTGCGAGGACACACACATAATGCTGGGATCTGTGAGGACACACACAACCTGCTGGGATCTGCGAGGACACACACAACCTGCTGGGATCTGCGAGGACACACACAAAATGCTGGGATCTGTGAGGACACACACAACCTGCTGGGATCTGCGAGGACACACACAACCTGCTGGGATCTGCGAGGACACACACAACCTGCTGGGATCTGCGAGGACACACACAAAATGCTGGGATCTGCGAGGACACACACAACCTGCTGGGATCTGCGAGGAGACGCACAACCTGCTGGGATCTGCGAGGACACACACAACCTGCTGGGATCTGTGAGGAGACAGACAACCTGCTGGGATCTGCGAGGACACACACAAAATGCTGGGATCTGTGAGGACACACACAACCTGCTGGTATCTGCGAGGACACACACAACCTGCTGGGATCTGCGAGGACACACACAACCTGCTGGGATCTGCGAGGACACACACAAAATGCTGGGATCTGTGAGGACACACACAACCTGCTGGGATCTGCGAGGACACACACAACCTGCTGGGATCTGCGAGGACACACACAAAATGCTGGGATCTGCGAGGACACACACAACCTGCTGGGATCTGCGAGGACACACACAACCTGCTGGGAACTGCGAGGACACACACAAAATGCTGGGATCTGCGAGGACACACACAACCTGCTGGGATCTGCGAGGAGACGCACAACCTGCTGGGATCTGCGAGGACACACACAACCTGCTGGGATCTGCGAGGAGACGCACAACCTGCTGGGATCTGTGAGGACACACACAACCTGCTGGGATCTGCGAGGACACACACAACCTGCTGGGATCTGCGAGGACACACACACAACCTGCTGGGATCTGCGAGGACACACGCAACCTGCTGGGATCTGTGAGGACACACACAACCTGCTGGGATCTGCAAGGAGAAAGACAACCTGCTGGGATCTGCGAGGACACACACAACCTGCTGGGATCTGTGAGGACACACACAACCTGCTGGGATCCGTGAGGACACACACAACCTGCTGGGATCTATGAGGACACACACAACCTGCTGGGATCTGTGAGGACACACACAACCTGCTGGGATCTGCCAGGACACACACACAACCTGCTGGGATCTGCGAGGACACACGCAACCTGCTGGGATCTGTGAGGACACACACAACCTGCTGGGATCTGCAAGGAGAAAGACAACCTGCTGGGATCTGCGAGGACACACACAACCTGCTGGGATCTGTGAGGACACACACAACCTGCTGGGATCTGCAAGGACACACACAAAATGCAGGGATCTGCGAGGACACACACAACCTGCTGGGATCTATGAGAACACACACAACCTGCTGGGATCTGCAAGGAGAAAGACAACCTGCTGGGATCTGTGAGGAGACAGACAACCTGCTGGGATCTGCGAGGACACACACAACCTGCTGGGATCTGCGAGGAGACGCACAACCTGCTGGGATCTGCGAGGACACACACAAAATGCTGGGATCTGCGAGGACACACACAACCTGCTGGGATCTGCGAGGACACACACAACCTGCTGGGATCTGTGAGGAGACAGACAACCTGCTGGGATCTGCGAGGACACACACAAAATGCTGGGATCTGCGAGGACACACACAACCTGCTGGGATCTGCAAGGACACACACAACCTGCTGGGATCTGTGAGGAGACAGACAACCTGCTGGGATCTGCGAGGACACACACAAAATGCTGGGATCTGTGAGGACACACACAACCTGCTGGGATCTGCGAGGATACACACAACCTGCTGGGATCTATGAGGATACACCCAACCTGCTGGGATCTGCGAGGAGACAGACAACCTGCTGGGATCTATGAGGACACACACAACCTGCTGGGATCCGTGAGGACACACACAACCTGCTGGGATCAATGAGGACACACACAACCTGCTGGGATCTGTGAGGACACACACAACCTGCTGGGATCCGTGAGGACACACACAACCTGCTGGGATCTATGAGGACACACACAACCTGCTGGGATCTGTGAGGACACACACAACCTGCTGGGATCTGCGAGGACACACACAACCTGCTGGGATCTATGAGGACACACACAACCTGCTGGGATCTATGAGTACACACACAAAATGCTGGGATCTGCGAGGACACACACAAACTGCTGGGATCTGTGAGGACACACACAACCTGCTGGGATCTGCGAGGACACACCACAACCTGCTGGGATCTATGAGGACATACACAACCTGCTGGGATCTGCGAGGACACACACAACCTGCTGGGATCTGCGAGGACACACACAACCTGCTGGGATCTATGAGGACATACACAACCTGCTGGGATCTATGAGGACACACACAAAATGCTGGGATCCGCGAGGAGAAAGACAACCTGCTGGGATCTGTGAGGACACACACAACCTGCTGGGATCTGCGAGGACACACTCAACCTGCTGGGATCTATGAGGACACACACAACCTGCTGGGATCTGTGAGGACACACACAACCTGCTGGGATCTGCGAGGACACACACAAAATGCTGGGATCTGCGAGGACACACACAAAATGCTGGGATCTGCGAGGACACACACAACCTGCTGGGATCTGTGAGGAGACAGACAACCTGCTGGGATCTGCGAGGACACACACAAAATGCTCGGATCTGTGAGGACACACACAACCTGCTGGTATCTGCGAGGACACACACAACCTGCTGGGATCTGCGAGGACACACACAACCTGCTGGGATCTGCGAGGACACACACAAAATGCTGGGATCTGTGAGGACACACACAACCTGCTGGGATCTGCAAGGACACACACAACCTGCTGGGATCTGCGAGGACACACACAAAATGCTGGGATCTGTGAGGACACACACAACCTGCTGGGATCTGCGAGGACACACACAACCTGCTGGGATCTGCGAGGACACACACAAAATGCTGGGATCTGCGAGGACACACACAACCTGCTGGGATCTGCGAGGACACACACAACCTGCTGGGATCTGCGAGGACACACACACAACCTGCTGGGATCTACGAGGACACACACAACCTGCTGGGAACTGCGAGGACACACACAACCTGCTGGGATCTGCAACGGCACACGCAACCTGCTGGGATCTGCGAGGACACACACAACCTGCTGGGATCTGTGAGGAGACAGACAACCTGCTGGGATCTGCGAGGAGACACACAACCTGCTGGGATCTATGAGAACACACACAACCTGCTGGGATCTGCGAGGAGACACACAACCTGCTGGGATCTATGAGAACACACACAACCTGCTGGGATCTATGAGGAGACACACAACCTGCTGGGATCTATGAGGACACACACAACCTGCTGGGATCTATGAGAACACACACAACCTGCTGGGATCTGCGAGGAGACACACAACCTGCTGGGATCTATGAGAACACACACAACCTGCTGGGATCTATGAGGAGACACACAACCTGCTGGGATCTGTGAGGAGACACACAACCTGCTGGTATCTGCGAGGACACACACAACCTGCTGGGATCTGCGAGGACACACACAACCTGCTGGAATCTGCGAGGACACACACAAAATGCTGGGATCTGTGAGGACACACACAACCTGCTGGGATCTGCGAGGACACACACAACCTGCTGGGATCTGCGAGGACACACACAAAATGCTGGGATCTGCGAGGACACACACAACCTGCTGGGATCTGCGAGGACACACACAACCTGCTGGGATCTGCGAGGACACACACAAAATGCTGAGATCTGCGAGGACACACACAACCTGCTGGGATCTGCGAGGAGACGCACAACCTGCTGGGATCTGCGAGGAGACGCACAACCTGCTGGGATCTGTGAGGACACACACAACCTGCTGGGATCTGCGAGGACACACACAACCTGCTGGGATCTGCGAGGACACACACACAACCTGCTGGGATCTGCGAGGACACACGCAACCTGCTGGGATCTGTGAGGACACACACAACCTGCTGGGATCTGCAAGGAGAAAGACAACCTGCTGGGATCTGCGAGGACACACACAACCTGCTGGGATCTGTGAGGAGACAGACAACCTGCTGGGATCTGCGAGGAGACAGACAACCTGCTGGGATCTATGAGGACACACACAACCTGCTGGGATCCGTGAGGACACACACAACCTGCTGGGATCTATGAGGACACACACAACCTGCTGGGATCTGTGAGGACACACACAACCTGCTGGGATCCGTGAGGACACACACAACCTGCTGGGATCTATGAGGACACACACAACCTGCTGGGATCTGTGAGGACACACACAACCTGCTGGGATCTGCGAGGACACACACAACCTGCTGGGATCTATGAGGACACACACAACCTGCTGGGATCTATGAGGACACACACAACCTGCTGGGATCTGTGAGGACACACACAACCTGCTGGGATCCGTGAGGACACACACAACCTGCTGGGATCTATGAGGACACACACAACCTGCTGGGATCTGTGAGGACACACACAACCTGCTGGGATCTGCCAGGACACACACACAACCTGCTGGGATCTGCGAGGACACACGCAACCTGCTGGGATCTGTGAGGACACACACAACCTGCTGGGATCTGCAAGGAGAAAGACAACCTGCTGGGATCTGCGAGGACACACACAACCTGCTGGGATCTGTGAGGACACACACAACCTGCTGGGATCTGCAAGGACACACACAAAATGCAGGGATCTGCGAGGACACACACAACCTGCTGGGATCTATGAGAACACACACAACCTGCTGGGATCTGCAAGGAGAAAGACAACCTGCTGGGATCTGTGAGGAGACAGACAACCTGCTGGGATCTGCGAGGACACACACAACCTGCTGGGATCTGCGAGGAGACGCACAACCTGCTGGGATCTGCGAGGACACACACAAAATGCTGGGATCTGCGAGGACACACACAACCTGCTGGGATCTGCGAGGACACACACAACCTGCTGGGATCTGTGAGGAGACAGACAACCTGCTGGGATCTGCGAGGACACACACAAAATGCTGGGATCTGCGAGGACACACACAACCTGCTGGGATCTGCAAGGACACACACAACCTGCTGGGATCTGTGAGGAGACAGACAACCTGCTGGGATCTGCGAGGACACACACAAAATGCTGGGATCTGTGAGGACACACACAACCTGCTGGGATCTGCGAGGATACACACAACCTGCTGGGATCTATGAGGATACACACAACCTGCTGGGATCTGCGAGGAGACAGACAACCTGCTGGGATCTATGAGGACACACACAACCTGCTGGGATCCGTGAGGACACACACAACCTGCTGGGATCTATGAGGACACACACAACCTGCTGGGATCTGTGAGGACACACACAACCTGCTGGGATCCGTGAGGACACACACAACCTGCTGGGATCTATGAGGACACACACAACCTGCTGGGATCTGTGAGGACACACACAACCTGCTGGGATCTGCGAGGACACACACAACCTGCTGGGATCTATGAGGACACACACAACCTGCTGGGATCTATGAGGACACACACAAAATGCTGGGATCTGCGAGGACACACACAAACTGCTGGGATCTGTGAGGACACACACAACCTGCTGGGATCTGCGAGGACACACCACAACCTGCTGGGATCTATGAGGACATACACAACCTGCTGGGATCTGCGAGGACACACACAACCTGCTGGGATCTGCGAGGACACACACAACCTGCTGGGATCTATGAGGACATACACAACCTGCTGGGATCTATGAGGACACACACAAAATGCTGGGATCCGCGAGGAGAAAGACAACCTGCTGGGATCTGTGAGGACACACACAACCTGCTGGGATCTGCGAGGACACACTCAACCTGCTGGGATCTATGAGGACACACACAACCTGCTGGGATCTGTGAGGACACACACAACCTGCTGGGATCTGCGAGGACACACACAAAATGCTGGGATCTGCGAGGACACACACAAAATGCTGGGATCTGCGAGGACACACACAACCTGCTGGGATCTGTGAGGAGACAGACAACCTGCTGGGATCTGCGAGGACACACACAAAATGCTGGGATCTGTGAGGACACACACAACCTGCTGGGATCTGCAAGGACACACACAACCTGCTGGGATCTGCGAGGACACACACAAAATGCTGGGATCTGTGAGGACACACACAACCTGCTGGGATCTGCGAGGACACACACAACCTGCTGGGATCTGCGAGGACACACACAACCTGCTGGGATCTGCGAGGACACACACAAAATGCTGGGATCTGCGAGGACACACACAACCTGCTGGGATCTGCGAGGACACACACAACCTGCTGGGATCTGCGAGGACACACACACAACCTGCTGGGATCTACGAGGACACACACAACCTGCTGGGAACTGCGAGGACACACACAACCTGCTGGGATCTGCGACGACACACGCAACCTGCTGGGATCTGCGAGGACACACACAACCTGCTGGGATCTGTGAGGAGACAGACAACCTGCTGGGATCTGCGAGGAGACACACAACCTGCTGGGATCTATGAGAACACACACAACCTGCTGGGATCTGCGAGGAGACACACAACCTGCTGGGATCTATGAGAACACACACAACCTGCTGGGATCTATGAGGAGACACACAACCTGCTGGGATCTATGAGGACACACACAACCTGCTGGGATCTATGAGAACACACACAACCTGCTGGGATCTGCGAGGAGACACACAACCTGCTGGGATCTATGAGAACACACACAACCTGCTGGGATCTATGAGGAGACACACAACCTGCTGGGATCTGTGAGGAGACACACAACCTGCTGGGATCTATGAGGACACACACAACCTGCTGGGATCTATGAGAACACACACAACCTGCTGGGATCTGCGAGGAGACACACAACCTGCTGGGATCTGCGAGGACAGACGCAACCTGCTGGGATCTGCGAGGACACACACAACCTGCTGGGATCTATGAGAACACACACAAAATGCTGGGATCTGCGAGGAGACAGACAACCTGCTGGGATCCGTGAGGACACACACAACCTGCTGGGATCTATGAGAACACACACAAAATGCTGGGATCCGTGAGGACACACACAACCTGCTGGGATCTGCGAGGACACGCACAACCTGCTGGGATCTGCGAGGACACACACAAACTGCTGGGATCTGCGAGGACACACACAACCTGCTGGGATCTGCGAGGACACACACAACCTGCTGGGATCTGCGAGGACACACACAAACTGCTGGGATCTGCGAGGACACACACAACCTGCTGGGATCTGCGAGGACACACACAACCTGCTGGGATCTGCGAGGACACACACAACCTGCTGGGATCTATGAGAACACACACAAAATGCTGGGATCCGTGAGGACACACACAACCTGCTGGGATCTGCGAGGACACACACAACCTGCTGGGATCTGCGAGGACTCACACACAGTGCTGGAGGAACTCAGCAGGGCAGGCAGCGTCCATGGAGAGGAATAAACAGCTGATGTTTTCGGCTGAGGCCCTTCATCAGGACTGGAAAGGAAGGGGGATAAAGTCGGAAAGAAGAGCATGGGGAGGGGTAGGAGGTCAAACTAGAGGGTGATAGGTGAAACCAGATGTGTGGCAGAGGAGTGGATGAAGTAGGAAGCTGGGAAGTACAGGCAAAAGGTAAAGGGCTGGAGAAGAACGGATCTGACAGGAGAGGGCAGTGGAATATCGGAGAAAGAGAAGGAGGGAGGTGATGGGCAGGCGTGGAGAAGAGGAGAGGCCGGAGTGGGGAAATGAAGAAGAGGGAAGTGGGAGGGAGAATGCCCCTCCCCCACCAATTTAGCTTCACCTATCACCTGCAAGTTGTCTTCTTCCCATCCCCTACCCTCTTATTCCAGCTGCTTCCCCCTTCCTTTCCAGCATCTGCAGAATCTGGTGTGTTTATGATCTGCTGGAGGGACTGTGTATGTGGAGCAGCATTTGTGGAGGGAGTTGTTGACGATTTATGTCCTGAAGTAGCATTCCTTTCCCCACAGACGCTGCTCCAACATTTGTCTCACCCCACCAGACCTGCGGCTGATGCTGTTAATTTGCTGCCCTCTGATGGCTGATGCATCACACTGCAACTTCCCGGTAAATGGATGAAACACGAGATGCTGGAAATCCAGAAACACCCACAGAATGATGGAAAAGCTCAGCAGGCCATCCAGCGTCTGTGGAAATGAATGTGACGGATTGGGACCCTTCGCTTGGAAGGGGGCAGAATTCAGAATAAGAAGGTGGGTGGGGGGAGAGGAAGGAGGACAAGACAGCAGGTGAAGGGGAAAGTGGGAGGGTAGTGGAGGGGGAAATGAAGAGAGAGGCTGTGAGGTGATAGGTGGAAGAGGTAAAGGGCTGTAAAAGAAGGTATCTAATAGAAGAAGAGGGTGAAACATAAGAGAGAAGGAAGGTAGAGGGTATTGGGAGCCATGGTAGGCAGCTGAGCAAAAGAAAAGGTCAAAGAGGGTAACCAGAATGGGTAAATATAACAAGAGAGAAGGATGGAGGAAGGAGAGGGTCTGGAAGTTAGAGAAATCGATGTTCATGTCGGAGTATGAGGTGTTGTTCCTCCAACCTGAATTTGGCCTCATCATGGCAATAGAGGAGGCCGTGGGCCAACAAGGAGTTCAGACTAATACAACAAAGGTTGTTGCTATTTCAAAGACGAATCCCCCAATAAATTTCCTAAAAAATGTTTTTTGAGCTCAGAATCTTTAATAAAGACTCTGCCAGTGTGTAGATGTGAAGGGATTTATTTTTTAAGATTCAAGGTTGTTTTAATGTTAAAGGAGAACAAGTTCATTGTTGTGGAAGGGATTCCTTATGAGGCTACTGTCCCTTTTTCAGTACCTTTTTGTAATGCTACTGTGACACTGTAGTTCCCTTTGGGATGAATATCTATGTCCTTGATGGTGGGTAGGCTGGTGCTGGCAATGAGTGGGGCAGTTTATACTACCCATTGTAGAGACCTCCTAACCTCTCCAGGGCAGTTTCCATCCCATACAGTGATGCAGCTCGTCAGGGTGCTCTCTACTGCTCGTCTGTAGTCAGACTTGTGCATATTCCAGCCATCTTCAACCTCCTCAGAATGTAGCGGCATTGGTAAGCGATCCTGCTTGTGTGGGATCCTGTACTTGCTGCCTGGAAGGAACTCCGAGACTATGCATTATCACACCCTGCATAGGCTAGCTCGTTCCGTACCCTCAGAAAGCCGAACATGAATTGAAGTTCGTTCAAAAGGATGCAAACCTAGTTAGTGGTGATCTGAGAGGGAGAGGCAGAGGTATCTGTCTGGTGCTTCTTCCAGGCAGACTCCTTTGGGGCTTTCTGCATCACTGCCATCTGCCTCATTGAGAGCAGGTTTCGGCCCCTTTTCTAAAAAAAGATATGTGTTGGCATGGGAGAGGCTCCAAGAGTGATTCCAGGAATGAAAGGGTTAACATATGAGGAGTGTTTGATGCCTCTGGGTGGGTCCGTACTCACTAGAGTTTAGAACAATGGGGGGGGGGGGTTCTCATTTGAACCTATCAAATATTGGAAGTTCTAAAATAGAGTGAACGTGCAGAAGATGCTCCCGATAGTGAGAGAGTCTAAGACCAGAGGGACGTACTTAGGACAGAGGGATG